>NC_092087.1:114332339-114583371 GCF_045679555.1 Salvelinus alpinus | reverse complement strand
CATCCCACACCGTAGCAGCATAGCCTTTATGTCATTATTATAGATGACATCCCACACCGTAGCAGCATAGCCTTTATGTCATTATTATAGATGACATCCCACACCGTAGCAGCATAGCCTTTATGTCATTATTATAGATGACGTCCCACACCGTAGCAGCATAGCCTTTATGTCATTATTATAGATGACATCCCACACCGTAGCAGCATAGCCTTTATGTCATTATTATAGATGACGTCCCACACCGTAGCAGCATAGCCTTTATGTCATTATTATAGATGACATCCCACACCGTAGCAACATAGCCTTTATGTCATTATTATAGATGACATCCCACACACCGTAGCAGCATAGCCTTTATGTCATTATTATAGATGACATCCCACACCGTAGCAGCATAGCCTTTATGTCATTATTATAGATGACATCCCACACACCGTAGCAGCATAGCCTTTATGTCATTATTATAGATGACATCCCACACCGTAGCAGCATAGCCTTTATGTCATTATTATAGATGACATCCCACATTGTAGCAGCATAGCCTTTATGTCATTATTATAGATGACATCCC
The DNA here is from genome assembly GCF_045679555.1 of Salvelinus alpinus. Lineage (NCBI taxonomy): Eukaryota > Metazoa > Chordata > Actinopteri > Salmoniformes > Salmonidae > Salvelinus > Salvelinus alpinus. The sequence goes on along the minus strand of NC_092087.1, from coordinate 114,582,797 downwards.
ACACACCGTAGCAGCATAGCCTTTATGTCATTATTATAGATGACATCCCACACCGTAGCAGCATAGCCTTTATGTCATTATTATAGATGACATCCCACATCGTAGCAGCATAGCCTTTATGTCATTATTATAGATGACATCCCACACCGTAGCAGCATAGCCTTTATGTCATTATTATAGATGACATCCCACACCGTAGTGCATAGCCTTTATGTCATTATTATAGATGACATCCCACACCGTAGCAGCATAGCCTTTATGTCATTATTATAGATGACGTCCCACACCGTAGCAGCATAGCCTTTATGTCATTATTATAGATGACATCCCACACCGTAGCAGCATAGCCTTTATGTCATTATTATAGATGACGTCCCACACCGTAGCAGCATAGCCTTTATGTCATTATTATAGATGACATCCCACACCGTAGCAGCATAGCCTTTATGTCATTATTATAGATGACATCCCACACACCGTAGCAGCATAGCCTTTATGTCATTATTATAGATGACATCCCACACCGTAGCAGCATAGCCTTTATGTCATTATTATAGATGACATCCCACATTGTAGCAGCATAGCCTTTATGTCATTATTATAGATGACATCCCACACACCGTAGCAGCATAGCCTTTATGTCATTATTATAGATGACATCCCACACCGTAGCAGCATAGCCTTTATGTCATTATTATAGATGACATCCCACACCGTAGCAGCATAGCCTTTATGTCATTATTATAGATGACATCCCACACCGTAGCAGCATAGCCTTTATGTCATTATTATAGATGACATCCCACACCGTAGTGCATAGCCTTTATGTCATTATTATAGATGACATCCCACACCGTAGCAGCATAGCCTTTATGTCATTATTATAGATGACGTCCCACACCGTAGCAGCATAGCCTTTATGTCATTATTATAGATGACATCCCACACCGTAGCAGCATAGCCTTTATGTCATTATTATAGATGACGTCCCACACCGTAGCAGCATAGCCTTTATGTCATTATTATAGATGACATCCCACACCGTAGCAGCATAGCCTTTATGTCATTATTATAGATGACGTCCCACACCGTAGCAGCATAGCCTTTATGTCATTATTATAGATGACGTCCCACACCGTAGCAGCATAGCCTTTATGTCATTATTATAGATGACATCCCACACCGTAGCAGCATAGCCTTTATGTCATTATTATAGATGACGTCCCACACACTGTAGCAGCATAGCCTTTATGTCATTATTATAGATGACGTCCCACACCATAGCAGCATAGCCTTTATGTCATTATTATAGATGACGTCCCACACCGTAGCAGCATAGCCTTTATGTCATTATTATAGATGACATCCCACACCGTAGCAGCATAGCCTTTATGTCATTATTATAGATGACATCCCACACCGTAGCAGCATAGCCTTTATGTCATTATTATAGATGATATCCCACACCGTAGCAGCATAGCCTTTATGTCATTATTATAGATGACATCCCACACCGTAGCAACATAGCCTTTATGTCATTATTATAGATGACATCCCACACACCGTAGCAGCATAGCCTTTATGTCATTATTATAGATGTCATCCCACACCGTAGCAGCATAGCCTTTATGTCATTATTATAGATGACATCCCACACCGTAGCAGCATAGCCTTTATGTCATTATTATAGATGACATCCCACACCGTAGCAGCATAGCCTTTATGTCATTATTATAGATGACATCCCACATCGTAGCAGCATAGCCTTTATGTCATTATTATAGATGACATCCCACACCGTAGCAGCATAGCCTTTATGTCATTATTATAGATGACATCCCACACCGTAGCAGCATAGCCTTTATGTCATTATTATAGATGACATCCCACACCGTAGCAGCATAGCCTTTATGTCATTATTATAGATGACGTCCCACACCGTAGCAGCATAGCCTTTATGTCATTATTATAGATGACATCCCACACCGTAGCAGCATAGCCTTTATGTCATTATTATAGATGACGTCCCACACCGTAGCAGCATAGCCTTTATGTCATTATTATAGATGACATCCCACACCGTAGCAGCATAGCCTTTATGTCATTATTATAGATGACGTCCCACACCGTAGCAGCATAGCCTTTATGTCATTATTATAGATGACATCCCACACCGTAGCAGCATAGCCTTTATGTCATTATTATAGATGACATCCCACACCGTAGCAGCATAGCCTTTATGTCATTATTATAGATGATATCCCACACCGTAGCAGCATAGCCTTTATGTCATTATTATAGATGACATCCCACACCGTAGCAACATAGCCTTTATGTCATTATTATAGATGACATCCCACACACCGTAGCAGCATAGCCTTTATGTCATTATTATAGATGACATCCCACACCGTAGCAGCATAGCCTTTATGTCATTATTATAGATGACATCCCACACACCGTAGCAGCATAGCCTTTATGTCATTATTATAGATGACATCCCACACCGTAGCAGCATAGCCTTTATGTCATTATTATAGATGACATCCCACATTGTAGCAGCATAGCCTTTATGTCATTATTATAGATGACATCCCACACACCGTAGCAGCATAGCCTTTATGTCATTATTATAGATGACATCCCACACCGTAGCAGCATAGCCTTTATGTCATTATTATAGATGACATCCCACATCGTAGCAGCATAGCCTTTATGTCATTATTATAGATGACATCCCACACCGTAGCAGCATAGCCTTTATGTCATTATTATAGATGACATCCCACACCGTAGTAGCATAGCCTTTATGTCATTATTATAGATGACATCCCACACCGTAGCAGCATAGCCTTTATGTCATTATTATAGATGACATCCCACACCGTAGCAGCATAGCCTTTATGTCATTATTATAGATGACATCCCACACCGTAGCAGCATAGCCTTTATGTCATTATTATAGATGACATCCCACACCGTAGCAGCATAGCCTTTATGTCATTATTATAGATGACATCCCACACCGTAGCAGCATAGCCTTTATGTCATTATTATAGATGACGTCCCACACCGTAGCAGCATAGCCTTTATGTCATTATTATAGATGACATCCCACACCGTAGCACGTAGCAGCATAGCCTTTATGTCATTATTATAGATGACATCCCACACCGTAGCAGCATAGCCTTTATGTCATTATTATAGATGACATCCCACACCGTAGCAGCATAGCCTTTATGTCATTATTATAGATGACATCCCACACCGTAGCAGCATAGCCTTTATGTCATTATTATAGATGACATCCCACACCGTAGCAGCATAGCCTTTATGTCATTATTATAGATGACATCCCACACCGTAGCAGTATAGCCTTTATGTCATTATTATAGATGATATTCCACACCGTAGCAGCATAGCCTTTATGTCATTATTATAGATGACATCCCACACCGTAGCAGCATAGCCTTTATGTCATTATTATAGATGACATCCCACACCGTAGCAGCATAGCCTTTATGTCATTATTATAGATAACATCCCACACCGTAGCAGCATAGCCTTTATGTCATTATTATAGATGACATCCCTCACCGTAGCAGCATAGCCTTTATGTCATTATTATAGATGACATCCCACACCGTAGCAGCATAGCCTTAATGTCATTATTATAGATGACATCCCACACCGTAGCAGCATAGCCTTAATGTCATTATTATAGATGACATCCCACACCGTAGCAGCATAGCCTTTATGTCATTATTATAGATGACATCCTACACCGTAGCAGCATAGCCTTTATGTCATTATTATAGATGACATCCCACACCGTAGCAGCATAGCCTTTATGTCATTATTATAGATGACATCCCACACCGTAGCAGCATAGCCTTAATGTCATTATTATAGATGACATCCCACACCGTAGCAGCATAGCCTTAATGTCATTATTATAGATGACATCCCACACCGTAGCAGCATAGCCTTTATGTCATTATTATAGATGACATCCCACACCGTAGCAGCATAGCCTTTATGTCATTATTATAGATGACGTCCCACACCATAGCAGCATAGCCTTTATGTCATTATTATAGATGACATCCCACACCGTAGCAGCATAGCCTTTATGTCATTATTATAGATGACATCCCACACCGTAGCAGCATAGCAGCATAGCCTTTATGTCATTATTATAGATGACATCCCTCACCGTAGCAGCATAGCCTTTATGTCATTATTATAGATGACATCCCACACCGTAGCAGCATAGCCTTTATGTCATTATTATAGATGACATCCCACACCGTAGCAGCATAGCCTTTATGTCAATATTATAGATGACATCCCACACCGTAGCAGCATAGCCTTTATGTCATTATTATAGATGACATCCCACACCGTAGCAGCATAGCCTTTATGTCATTATTATAGATGACATCCCACACCATAGCAGCATAGTCTTTATGTCATTATTATAGATGACATCCCACACCGTAGCAGCATAGCCTTTATGTCATTATTATAGATGACATCCCACACCGTAGCAGCATAGCCTTTATGTCATTATTATAGATGACATCCCACACCGTAGCAGCATAGCCTTTATGTCAATATTATAGATGACATCCCACACCGTAGCAGCATAGCCTTTATGTCATTATTATAGATGACATCCCACACCGTAGCAGCATAGCCTTTATGTCATTATTATAGATGACATCCCACACCATAGCAGCATAGTCTTTATGTCATTATTATAGATGACATCCCTCACCGTAGCAGCATAGCCTTTATGTCATTATTATAGATGACATCCCTCACCGTAGCAGCATAGCCTTTATGTCATTATTATAGATGACATCCCACACCGTAGCTGTAACGGCGTTCCTCCTCCTCTTCAAATGAAGAGGAGGAGTAGTGATTGAACCAAGGCGCAGCGGGTTGTGATGACATAATTTTAATAAATCAAGACGGGAAAAACACGAAACGAAACCACTTGAAATAATTAACAAAATAACAAAACAACTGTAGACAAACCTGAACTATACGAACTTACATATAACACTAAGAACGCACGAACAGGGAAAATAGACTACACAAAAGGAACGATGTACAAACAAACCGAACAGTCCCGTATGGTGCGACAAACACTGACACAGGAGACAACCACCCACAACGAACACTGTGAAACAACCTACCTAAATATGACTCTCAATTAGAGGAACGCCAAACACCTGCCTCTAATTAAGAGCCATACCAGGCAGCCCTAAACCAACATAGAAACAGACAAAATAGAATGCCCACCCAAACTCACGTCCTGACCAACTAACACATACAACAAACTAACAGAAATAGGTCAGGAACGTGACAGTAGCAGCATAGCAGCATAGCCTTTATGTCATTATTATAGATGACATCCCTCACCGTAGCAGCATAGCCTTTATGTCAATATTATAGATGACATCCCACACCGTAGCAGCATAGCCTTTATGTCATTATTATAGATGACATCCCACACCGTAGCAGCATAGCCTTTATGTCATTATTATAGATGATATCCCACACCGTAGCAGCATAGCCTTTATGTCATTATTATAGATGATATCCCACACCGTAGCAGCATAGCCTTTATGTCATTATTATAGATGACGTCCCACACCGTAGCAGCATAGCCTTTATGTCATTATTATAGATGACGTCCCACACCGTAGCAGCATAGCCTTTATGTCATTATTATAGATGACGTCCCACACCGTAGCAGCATAGCCTTTATGTCATTATTATAGATGACGTCCCACACCGTAGCAGCATAGCCTTTATGTCATTATTATAGATGACATCCCACACCGTAGCAGCATAGCCTTTATGTCATTATTATAGTTGATATCCCACACCGTAGCAGCATAGCCTTTATGTCATTATTATAGATGATATCCCACACCGTAGCAGCATAGCCTTTATGTCATTATTATAGATGACATCCCACACCGTAGCAGCATAGCCTTTATGTCATTATTATAGATGACATCCCACACCGTAGCAGCATAGCCTTTATGTCATTATTATAGATGACATCCCACACCTTAGCAGCATAGCCTTTATGTCATTATTATAGATGACATCCCACACCGTAGCAGCATAGCCTTTATGTCATTATTATAGATGACATCCCACACCTTAGCAGCATAGCCTTTATGTCATTATTATAGATGACGTCCCACACCGTAGCACGTAGCAGCATAGCCTTTATGTCATTATTATAGAAGACATCCCACACCGTAGCAGCATAGCCTTTATGTCATTATTATAGATGACATCCCACACCGTAGCAGCATAGCCTTAATGTCATTATTATAGATGACGTCCCACACCGTAGCAGCATAGCCTTTATGTCATTATTATAGATGACATCCCACACCGTAGCAGCATAGCCTTAATGTCATTATTATAGATGACATCCCACACCGTAGCAGCATAGCCTTTATGTCATTATTATAGATGACATCCCACACCGTAGCAGCATAGCCTTTATGTCATTATTATAGATGACATCCCACACCGTAGCAGCATAGCCTTTATGTCATTATTATAGATGACATCCCACACCGTAGCAGCATAGCCTTTATGTCATTATTATAGATGACATCCCACACCGTAGCAGTATAGCCTTTATGTCATTATTATAGATGATATTCCACACCGTAGCAGCATAGCCTTTATGTCATTATTATAGATGACATCCCACACCGTAGCAGCATAGCCTTTATGTCATTATTATAGATGACATCCCACACCGTAGCAGCATAGCCTTAATGTCATTATTATAGATGACATCCCACACCGTAGCAGCATAGCCTTTATGTCATTATTATAGATGACGTCCCACACACCGTAGCAGCATAGCCTTTATGTCATTATTATAGATGACGTCCCACACCATAGCAGCATAGCCTTTATGTCATTATTATAGATGACATCCCACACCGTAGCAGTATAGCCTTTATGTCATTATTATAGATGAATCCCACACCGTAGCAGCATAGCCTTTATGTCATTATTATAGATGAATCCCACACCGTAGCAGTATAGCCTTTATGTCATTATTATGGATGACATCCCACACCGTAGCAGCATAGCCTTTATGTCATTATTATAGATGACATCCCACACCGTAGCAGCATAGCCTTTATGTCATTATTATAGATGACGTCCCACACCGTAGCAGCATAGCCTTTATGTCATTATTATAGATGACGTCCCACACCGTAGCAGCATAGCCTTTATGTCATTATTATAGATGACGTCCCACACCGTAGCAGCATAGCCTTTATGTCATTTACTAAACCACTGGCTGTGTTTGAGAGCATCAAATCCATGCTGCATTGTGGGTAAATGGTGACTGGCTGACTGATTTATAAATAATAATGTAGTTATTTATGATGTAAGGTGATTTGTAGATCAGTCAGTCGCCTGCAGTGTCGAACCAGCCCAATACCAAACCAATCAGGTGGTTGTTCGATGAAATTAATCTCCAGACGTCATTGATCACGTGCTGCTGATAAAGTGATACAGGCATCAGCACACTGCTTTGAAGTTTAATGCTTTCAAGGCCTCGTACCTCCGGTATCAAACGTAACATCCCCATCAAAAAGTTGAAGAACTTTTCAAGAACGCACCAGAGCCCACCGTGCTAACGGGTTCCCACTAGATAACACAACTACACAGTTAATGAAAAGCATGAGGTGAAGCTTGAGCTAGATATCAACCTATCGAGCTAGTGTGACCTTCCTGGTCCCTCAAGTCAGTGAGTCAACACAGGAAGGAGCAATGGATGGATAGTTCATTTATTTCCAAAGCTGCAATGATGGGACACACACAGTATGGATGAATGATCAGTAGTGACGGGATATAAATAGCACTCCCACAGCAATTCTATATTAATCTGCCCTATAATATACTAACAAAAAAACTATTGAAATGTCTATCAAAGTCATTGTGATCGTATAGTGGATTTAACAATTCTTACTAATTCCTAATTTACTATAATAAAATAAATACATTGTTTCCATGTGTCTCATATTCACTACATCAGAATAAACTGTCATCCATTTTAGTATCAAAATATATCAAATTAACCTGGAAAATGACTCAATGTCCCCCTCTGGTGGCGAGGAAGTATAATACACCTAAACTAACAAAACCGGCCAAATAAACTGTCTGGTGTTCATGAGTTTATAAAACATATACTTTATACATTTGTCATAAATGACCTGCATTGATGAGACACACAGTGTGGATGAACGATCAGTAGTCGACAGGGTAAAAATAGCACTCCTAAAGAAGATGCATTTTCCAGTTAGATACCAACTTGAAAGAGGGAACTTTAGCATAAAACCCACATGGAAAACTGAGATTCGGCAAATAACATATAAAGAGAGGCTTACCTGACACCAAACCAACAACAGTAGTTACTAAAAGATAAATTGCTAATGTATGATTTAAAAGGTGGATTTTATGATGTAATGTCAACTTTATATATTTCTATCCCAGGACCACTCAATTTTGAACTCACCCACAGCAATTCTCCATAAATCTGCTGTGGATTACCCAGAATCCCGAAATAAATTAATACATATGTGATAATTCAAAAACATAACTGGTTGTGCTTATAGGGAACCAGATCGTGAACACAACTAAGTTACTAAGTCTTTAACCACACTGTATTGTTACACTGGTGAGTAAAAACTCATGCTTCCTACACGAACTTTTTGTCTGAACATTATAATATATAATTTACGTCACACTAGCGTCATTGTCTTCAAGTCGCACATCTCCATCGCAGTCAGAGGTTCAGACTGAGCGTTACCCACTCCAGTCAACAGATGGCGGTGTGCGATTATAAGGCAATGCTGTTAGTTTGACGTATAATCTAGTGGACGGAACGCAATGCTGTTAGTGTGACGTATAATCTAGTGGACGGAACGCTTCTTTCAGCAGCAGCAACAGTTATTCAGCCACCTCGGTAGCTTGCTCGACAAAATAGACGAACCAATAAAGCTCTGAAGACGCTTTAGTGTAGATTAGCCACTGTATTTTAAACCCTCGTCTGTCGTCTAGTTAGTTAGTTATCCTATTTAATTTCATATTTACGGTGTTGTTATTATTCAGCGGGCGGGCTGGTTAAGTTAGCATTAGCCTAGCTAGCTAACATCTCCGACCATGAGTTCACTAAATTACTCTCTTCCTGCTGAAGAAGAGACAGTCTGCTGGACGGAGAAAGAAGCTCTCATCAAAGAGGAGGAGGAAGAGAAGGTTGTTACAATACAAAAACAAGTAGAGGGTGAGGCTGTTACCGTGAAAGAAGAAGAGAAAGACGTTACAGTGAAAGAAGAGGCGTTCAGAGTGAAAGAGGAGGAGGGTGTTACAGTAAAAGATGAGGAGGATTCAGTTTTTGAAGTGAAAGCGGAGGAGGGGGAGATTACGTTCTCATCGGAAGAAGAGGAGGAGGAAACTGGATATCTGGTCCCGATTTCCCAAACGCAATTTAAGGCATCCAGTGGTTCTAAAGATGAACTTAGCCATAAGATGGTTTTGAGAAACCGGGCCGTGATTACCACTGGTAAGTACTGTCTTAAATACAGAGGTACAAACTCTGCAGTTGTTGAACTGATGTTTGGTGTTAAAGGGGAAATCTGCAATTGCTACATCCATATTTTGACTTTTAAATTATTTATTTATAGCCATTGATTCTTGAAGAATATAACCCATGCCTCATGAACTTCGTTAAACTGTTGTACCCCATCAGAACCCCAAATAAGCTTTTTTTACTCCAATGTTTAGAAACAATGTAAATCAACAGCCTCAACATGGTTAAAACTATAATGTTGATTTCTTGGATGGTCAGTCCTTGCATCCATAGGTCTGTCTATGAATTTGAGAGTAGTTAAATGTCTCCAGGCCCAGCATCATCTTATTACCAAAACAGTGGTGGAAAGACTGGTAAACGGATGAGGGATGGGGCTGGAGAAATGTAACCACTCTCAAATTCATTGAGAAAGCTATTGTAGCAACCGTAACCCAAAACCTAGCGACCTCGTCAAGAAGTTCAGACATCTTGGCATAACAGTTATAAGGTGTTGGCTTGACAGTCGCTGGACCCAGGTTTGAGTTCAGCTCAGGGCGACCCCCTGAATTCACTACACTATGAATACAAGGACTGGCCATCCATGATGTCATAATGATAATTTAACCAGGTTTCTAGGCTATTATAGTATATTCTAGAATTCATCCATGACGTCATAATGATAGTTTAACCAGGTTTCTAGGATATATAGTATATTCTAGAATTCATCCATGATGTCATAGTGATAGTTTAACCAGGTTTCTAGGATATATAGTATATTCTAGAATTGCCAGTGAAGATTTCCTGTGGAGGCAAATTATTAGAGCTGTTGATAAGTCATTGTATAATATTCAGCCAATTATTTTTTTCATGCCCTTACATTAAAGGCAAGACATACCTAGATGCAATTACATTAATGAATTGGTTTGAAACCTTTGTTTTAAACCCTTCTCAAAGTTGGTGCCTTGACGGATTTGTAAAAAATGGTTTGTCATGAAACACTATTTATTTATTTAAATGTAACCTTTATTTAACTAGGCATGTCAGTTAAGAACAAATTCTTATTTACAATGACTGCCTAACCCGGACGATGCTGGGCCAATTGTGTGCCGCCCTATGGGACTCCCAATCACGGCCTGTTATGATACAGCCTGGATTTGATCCAGGGTCTGTAGTGACGCCTCTAGCACTGAGATGCCGTACCTTAGACCACTGCGCTGCTCGTGTGTTTACATTACACTCGGTGTAATACATGTAATATATATAATATATATTAAATTATATATATTATATTATAACATGTAATACGCCTCAAGCACTGAGATGCAGTGTCCGCTGCGCCACCTGGGAGCCCCAAAATCATGTTCCAGTGCTGTCCCCAACTAAAATACATCTTGGTCAACCAAGAGTCATCTGTTCTTTCTACCAATCGCCCCATGTGTTTTTACAAAATCAAATATACGTACTGAATTTGTCTGATGCTTTAAGCATTCAGATCAAATAATTAACTTCTTGGAACTACAGGGGGTGCTGTTTCGACTTAGCGAAAATTGGTCTCCAAATTAAACTGCCTAGTGCTCAATTCTTGCTCGTACAATATGCATATTATTACTACTATTGGATAGAAAACACTCTCTAGTTTCTAAAACCGTTTGAATTATGTCTGTGGGTGACCCAGAACTCCTTCTACATCAAAAATCCTGACATGACTTGCGAAGGTCTGAGAATTATGCTCTGATCTGGGTTCAGTTTTAAAGTCTGTGTATATCCTATGGCTGGAAATGAACTGCACCCGCCTTCCCCTGGATGTCAGTAACCAATGAGAAGTGGAATGGACTTTCTCCGTCACTCTCAGAGGTTATAAAGCCATGGCGCAAGACAAGATCTCAGGATGAAATTTTGGAACGCTCAGTTATCGACCAGAGATGTATCCGTCTGTAATTTAATTAAATATAGGTGTTAGAAACATCATAACGATGTTATTTGAAACCGATTTATATCAGTTTATGCGAGTATAGTGCTATTTTTCTGAATTTCCTTTGTATCTAGTTTGAGGATTTGGACATGTGTGTGCGACATAGCTACTGGTAGCAGCTAGTTCCAAAGGTGAAGAGGACGTTTTACAACAAAGCAACTATTCTTTTGAAGAAAGGACACATTGCCCAAGATACTGATGGAAGCTCGTCCAAAAGTAGGAACTATTTATGATGTTATTCCGTATTTATGTGGAAAAATGTAATAGTGTTTGCTCGCCACTTTTGCAGGCACTGGTCTGGCTGCAACGCACACTATATGTCTAGTAATTTTAAAAATCTAACATAGCGATTGCATTAAGAACTAATTTATCTTTCGGTTGTTGTCCAACTTATATTTTTTAGTCAAGTTTATGAATAGTATTTTTATTAGAATAGGCGCTAATCCAATATGGCGCCGGCCAGAATGCATGAAATGTTTTGAAAGATTACATTGCAGAACCACGATATGTGCTGCTAAATATGCACATTTTCGAACAAAAGCTATATGCATTGCGTAATATGATGTTACAGGACTGTCATCTGAAGAATTCTGAGAAGGTTAGTGAAATTATATATATCCTTTGCTGGGTTGTTACGATCGCTAACTTTTACTGCTGGTAAATGCGGTTGTGATTCTGGCTATTGTGGTACGCTCATATGATGCTATATTGTGTTTTCGCTGTAAAACACTTAAAAAATCTGACATATTGTCTGCATTCACAAGATCTGTGTCTTTCGATTGCTGCAGGCTGTGTATTTTTCAGAATTGTTTTATGATGAGTAATTATGTAATTGCCGTCGGTCTCTGTAATTATTCCGGCTCCTTCCAACGCTATTTCAGATTGCAGCTGCAATGGTAAACTGTGATTTATACCTGAAAAATGCACATTTTCTAAAAAAAACTATCCTATACCATAAATATGTTATCAGACTGTCATCTTATGAAGTTGTTTCTTGGTTAGTGGCTATATATATCTTTATTTAGTCGAATTAGTGATAGCTGCTGAAGGAGTAAAAAACTGATGGAGTAAAAATAGTGGGGACTTTTGCTAACGTGGTTAGCTAATAGATTTACATATTGTGTCTTCCCTGTAAAACATTTTAAAATTCTGAAATGATGGCTTGATTCACAAGAGCTGTATCTTTCATCTGGTGTCTTGGACTTGTGATTTAATGATATTTAGATGCTAGTATTTACTTGTGACGCTATGCTAGCTATGCTATTCAGCTTTTTTTACTGGTGGGGGGTGCTCCCGGATCCGGGTTTAGTAGCCGTGAAAGGTTAAGACACACAAATTACTCTAAGTCATAACCAGAGGGAGCCGGTCGTCAACACGACCTGACCAGAGGGAGCCGGTCGTCAACACGACCTGACCAGAGGGAGCCGGTCGTCAACACGACTTGACCAGAGGGAGCCGGTCGTCAACACGACCTGACCAGAGGGAGCCGGTCGTCAACACGACCTGACCAGAGGGAGCCGGTCGTCAACACGACCTGACCAGAGGGAGCCGGTCGTCAACACGACCTGACCAGAGGGAGCCGGTCGTCAACACGACCTGACCAGAGGGAGCCCCCCCCCCCCGCTGCTGAACTTCGTAAATTCTGCCGTTCTGCTCTTGAAATTTTCAGTAGTAGACTACACCATCAGTCTGCAACCTTTTCCAGTTGGAGTGCCAATTTATCTGACCATTTCTACCAATCTGCGTGCCAGTTATGATTTTCATATTCACATTTTACTGGAACAGTTTAATTTAATTTATAATAGTATCTCAAAATTATTATCTGTAATTAATCTACAATCTATCTAAATGAAAATTATACAAATCTAAATAACTTTTATTGCCATTGCGAACTATGTAAAAAAAAAATAGCCTACATAAAGCCAACAAATAAAAACATTGCATTCTGCAGGTAGAAAATATCCTGATAGAAATAAATATCCTAAAAATCACATTGGCTGCAAATGGCCTGTCTACTACAAACTTGAAATATTGTGTCAACTGGGTCAGGAAACTCGGATAGCAAGCTTGCAACATTGTATGAAGTATTCTAGGCCCTCAGTTTCCTGCTCCAGTGAGTTCTGGACAGACACGGCTGTCTATTTGTCTAATTTCGTCTATTTGTGCTAAGGATAAGAAGTAATCAGGTATTTTATGACATTTCCACTGGATCAGAGTGGATCACATTTTTCCCTTTTATGCCGAGTGGTTATCGAAATGGCGAGAGCTGGAAATATTTTACGAAAATACTTTGAGGAACTATTGTCATTCGCAATTGATTTTGATTAGACTTTGTTTACTTGCTGTTTGGATGTGAAGAAAAATTACTTTGAGAAGCTCCACCGCTCATTAGTGGTGCAGCGTTAAGACAATCAGAAATACTATCAGACATCCCCAAATGGGCACATTTATAGGCCTACATTTGTGTGCCGGCCAGGTAGACTAGTCCTACTTCTATATGTGTAATTAGGTAGACTAGTCCTACCTCTATATGTGTAACCAGGTAGACTAGTCCTACTTCTATATGTGTAATCAGGTGTGCGTCCTTACTCAACATTGACAGGAGTGTTTCAAACAAAAGACAATTAATAAATTGACAACTGACGCATCTTGCGGGGTCAGGTCTGGGTGGTCTGCCAGGGGCCGTTTCATTTAGTATCCGTTTGGGTCGGCTGGTGAATGATTTCATTTCCCCATAGTATGTTGTTCCGAAGTTGACTGACTGAAAGGGAGTGTAACTTTGATTATAATTACACTTCCCTGAAGGAGGGAAACGAGGTACAACACCTGTTTGTCCCTGCCCTTTCCTGGGTTGGTGAAGAGCGGTATTAAATTTAAGGAATAAAATCCAAGCCTCACGCTCATCACCTGTGGAAGGCGGGGCTTCCAGCGAGGCGTGGATTTGATAGCATGTTGCACCTAGTTTCCCTCCTTCAGGGAACAGTAGTTATAGTCATAACGTTAAGCTTGTCATATGATGAACTTCAACTTAAATACTGGATCTTGCAGTGGGACAGTTTTTTGTATTCAGATCTCTGAAATGCTCTCTAACTACGTCACATTTAGTGTCTCCTTATGTTACGCTGGGAAAACAGTTTTCAATCATTTCAGAGTTTGCTAAATCCAATGGTTCTAACAGAAAGTCCCCTTAACTTTATTGACAACACCCAAATGGATACTGTCATTAACATGTTTTTTCAATAATTACACATAATACTTAATACTGTAGCTGTTTTGTTATAGTCACATGTTCAACTATCATCAGCTGATCCAGGAAATCATTTTCTGAATGCCAGTCAAGTGACAAACATCACGACATGCAACAACAACCAAAGTGCTTCTTCATTCATTACTCTGGTAAAGACAGTTATGCCGTGCTTGGATCCAACATCCCTAACAAATTGATGTTTATAATTAGAGGTCGACCGATTAATTAGGGCCGATTTCAAGTTTTCATAACAATCGGAAATCTATATTTTCGGACACCGATTTGGCCGTTTTTTTTTACACCTTTATTTAATCTTTATTTAACTAAGCAAGTTGGTTGAACACATTCTTATTTTCAATGACGGCCTAGGAATGGTGGGTTAACTGCCATGTTCAGGGGCAGAACGACAGATTTTCACCTTGTCCACTCGGGGGATCCAATCTTGCAACCTTACAGTTAACTAGTCCAACGCTATAACCACCTGCCTCTCGTTGCACTCCACAAGGAGACTGCCTGTTACGTGAATGCAGTAAGCCAAGGTAAGTTGCTAGCTAGCATTAAACTTATCTTATAAAAAACAATCAATCATTATCACTAGTTAACTACACATGGTTGATGATATTACTAGATATTATCTAGCGTGTCCTGCGTTGCATATAATCTGACTGAGCATACAAGTATCTAAGTATCTGACTGAGCGGTGGTAGGCAGCAGCAGGCGCGTAAACATTCATTCAAACAGCACTTCCGTGCGTTTTGCCAGCAGCTCTTCGTTGTGCGTCAAACATTGCGCTGTTTATGACTTCAAGCCTATCAACTCCCGAGATGAGGCTGGTGTAACCGATGTGAAATGGCTAGCTAGCTAGCGGGGTGCGCGCTAATAGCGTTTCAAACGTCACTCGCTCTGAGCCTTGGAGTGGTTGTTCCCCTTGCTCTGCATGGGTAACTCTGCTTCGAGGGTGGCTGTCGTCGTGTTCCTGGTTCGAGCCCAGGGAGGAGGGAGGAGAGGGACGGAAGCTATACTGAGCATACAAGCATACAAGTATCTAAGTATCTGACTACACTGGCAATACTAAAGTGCCTACAAGAACATCCAATAGTCAAAGGTTAATGAAATACAAATGGTATAGAGAGAAATAGTCCTATTATTCCTATAATAACTACAACCTAAAACTTCTTACCTGGGAATATTGAAGACTCATGTTAAAAGGAACCACCAGCTTTCATTTAAGTTCTCATGTTCTGAGCAAGGAACTTAAACGTTAGCTTTCTTACATGGCACATATTGCACTTTTACTTTCTTCTCCAACACTTTGTTTTTGCAATATTTAAACCAAATTGAACATGTTTCATTATTTATTTGAGGCTAAATTGATTTTGATGTATTAAGTTAAAATAAGTGTTAATTCAGTATTGTTGTAATTGTCATTATTACAAATAAATAAAAACATTTTTTTTTTAAATCGGCCGATTAATCGTTATCGGCTTTTTTGGCCCTCCAATAATCGGTATCGGCGTTGAAAAATCATAATCGGTCGACCTCAAGCAGACAATGTGTTATTGTCTGCTTGATTTACTGTAGGCTCTCGTTAGTCTGTTTGAACACAGAGATACTTAGCTCATAATGTTTAGAGAACTGTTCCTTGATGGATGGGCTGTTGTACAACACACAGAGCTATTTTCCTTTATTCAGGACATTTAGAATGACATCACATTACAGAGTAGCCTAGTGGGATTATTCACAACATTATCTGGTGATCAGGTTATGAAATGTCATGACAGACATTTTAGTTTCCATGTTTCACCTGAAATATTAAATGATTTATAGTCCTAGGTCTATGTTGTTGTTAGGTGAAGTTATGGGTCCTACAGTAGGTCTGTGTTATTGTTAGGTGAAGTTATGGGTCCTACAGTAGGTCTATGTTGTTGTTAGGTGAAGTTATGGGTCCTACAGTAGGTCTGTGTTATTGTCAGGTGAAGTTATGGGTCCTACAGTAGGTCTGTGTTATTGTCAGGTGAAGTTATGGGTCCTACAGTAGGTCTATGTTGTTTTAGGTGAAGTTATGGGTCCTACAGTAGGTCTATGTTATTGTTAGGTGAAGTTATGGGTCCTACAGTAGGTCTATGTTATTGTTAGGTGAAGTTATGGGTCCTACAGTAGGTCTATGTTGTTGTTAGGTGAAGTTATGGGTCCTACAGTAGGTCTATCTTGTTGTTAGGTGAAGTTATGGGTCCTACAGTAGGTCTATGTTATTGTTAGGTGACGTTATGGGTCCTACAGTAGGTCTATGTTGTTGTTAGGTGAAGTTATGGGCCAATTTGTTAAACACTTAATGTACAAACCCTCAGTTTCAGGCTGATGGCAAAGCTAGCTATAGAGCATTTTACGACAATAACACAAACATATAGGAGATTCAAACGAGCTTTACAATTACAATGCATGTGCATCGCTGCCATTTTAGCACAGAACACAGAGGGGTCCTTTTTTGGAGACCAAAGGTCGTCTGGCACACTGCTTAGGTCTTGACTGTCTTAAGACAATTATAAAATAATTTAACAGACATCAATTGTTGTACAACTTCATGGGTACGCTCTGGGCATCACCTTTCACCTCAAATAAACAGTGGATTTCTACTGTTGTGGGCCTTAATAAACCGTCTGTCTGACTTTGTTGTTCACACAGGAGAGATACGGGACTATAGTGGATCCTCTGGGGAGCCTCAACAACAACATGATGCTGAAGAGGCAGAGAAGAGTCTCTCCACATCAGAACACCTCAAGAAACACCCGCAGAGACCCACAGGGAAGAAATCTCACCGCTGCTCTGACTGTGGGAAGAGATTAAACTCCTCAGTAAAACTTAAAATACATCAAAGAATTCACACAAGAGAGAAACCATATAGCTGTGCTCAATGTGGGAAGAGTTTTGTTAAATCTAGCCAGCTGACTTCACACCAGAGAACACACACAGGAGAGAAACCTTATAGCTGTGGTCAATGTGGGAAGAGTTTTAGTCAATCTGGAGATCTGACAGTGCACCAGAGAATACACACAGGAGAGAAACCTTATAGCTGTGGTCAATGTGGGAAGAGTTTTAGTCAATCTGGAGATCTGACAGTGCACCAGAGAATACACACAGGAGAGAAACCGTTTAGCTGTGATCAATGTGGGAAGAGTTTTTCTTCTTCTAGCCATCTAAATATACACCAGAGAACACACACAGGAGAGAAACCGCTTAGCTGTGGTCAATGTGGGAAGCGTTTTAGTCAATCTGGAGATCTGACAGTGCACCAGAGAATACACACAGGAGAGAAACCGTTTAGCTGTGATCAATGTGGGAAGAGTTTTGTTCGATCTGGCTATCTGACAGTGCACCAGAGACTACACACAGGAGAGAAACCTTATAGCTGTGGTCAATGTGGGAAGAGTTTTAGTCAATCTAGCTCTCTGACAGTGCACCAGAGAATACACACAGGAGAGAAACCTTTTAGCTGTGATCAATGTGGGAAGAGTTTTTCTACTTCTGGCTATCTAAATATACACCATAGAACACACACAGGAGAGAAACCTTATAGCTGTGATCAATGTGGGAAGAGTTTTTCTACTTCTACCTATCTAAATATACACCATAGAACACACACAGGAGAGAATCTGTTTAGCTGTGATCAATGTGGGAAGAGTTTTTCTACTTCTCGCTATCTAACTAGACACCAGAGAACACACACAGGAGAGAAACCTTATAGCTGTAAGTCTTAGCTGACTGTCTTCTACAGGTTGTCCTCTAACCAGTGAGCTAAAATATATCTCCCATTTCCATGTTTTTTTGTTTGTTGTTAGTTTCAACAGCACGTACAACCGGATTTCCCCCCTAATCGATATCGGTGATTTATTGCTACTTGTCAAAACAACAGTGTTTTTGGTGCTTGTGAAGTTTATAAGGAGCTTGTTTTAAAAAAAGACAATTATTGTGGCAGATGTTTGTGTATATACCACATGTTAGGTTTTCAATTTATCCCAAACTGTTTCTGCATATTGGTTATTGATTTGGACACGTTAAAACTGTGTTTTGACAGTGGGCTATCCCACCTAGCAAAATGTAATTGAAAAGCCATTGAAAATAATACTATGCAATCAAATATTTCATATTTACATTTCATGTAACATTTAGTAATGAAAATTATTCATGCAACCAACTGACAGTTTTTTGGTACAATTATATTGACATTGTTGCCCTGTTTTTAGAATATCAGGGTTCATTCTCACATGTGCCAACCCAAATGTACTAGAGCATGACATTGGGGACTGGGCCCAGATCCAACAACATGCCTATTGAGTGAACCCTGAAAAGAGAGAGAAGCTCCACAGTGAGGTGGAAAGTTACTACAGATATTGCAGGAGTTTCCTCTTGAAATCAGACATGTCTGTGGTGAGAACAACCTGGTTGCTGATTGTCTCAAGGGGTGCAGTCAAAATGTTTTGTGTTTTGCGTTTAGCCAGTGCATTGCCATGGATCACAGTTTATTTTTACTGCACGTTTTTCCGTATTGGAGATGAGTTTTGTTTGGGCTCGTTCCAAGGGGACGAGAGTTCTAGAAGCGAGTGAGTTTTAGGAAGACGAGAGTTCTAGAAGCTATAGAAAGAAAAATCTTTGTGGGAATAATAAAAAATAAATATTGTTTTTAATTGTTGTTTGACAGTAGACAGACACCATGTTTATATTGGTGACGGTGAAGCATTGTAGTTGATTATAATGTGAAATGGAAGTTGTTTTCTGTTGTTGGTGAGCAAACTCTTAAGGTGTTAGTTAGTCTTTGGTTTTTCCATTTATGTTTTGAGGTTGGACTTTAGCACGTCTTGCTCGTTAGCACGTAGGACGCACTGATTGGTGTCACCTCGTTTGTCAGTATGTGTTACACCTGTGCTGGCTTGTCCATCTCGTTAGTGGGAAGGTGTTTCACCTGAGCTGGTCCAGGTTCTATTTAAGAGTGTCTGGCCCAGTGCTCCAGTTGTCTTGATAGATGTGGAGAGTCAACACCTTTAGTTGCTCCACCTTTTTGGTTTGCTTCCTGTCTTTACGTTTGGTGTGGGTTTGTCTTTTGTTTGCCTCTTCTTGGGCAGATTTAGTGGCTCTCGTGGTGGGTGTCTTTTAGGTCCCAGTTGTTGTTACTAGTCAACTTTCAGTCGACACCCCCATAGTGTCTTTGAGAACCCCTCCTAAAAAACAAGCTTATATTTTGGGTTGGATATTGCATCCAATTAGTGTTTTAATCAATGGCATTTCCTTAGAATGCTCATTGGTCTTTCAGTTGTTAATCTTCTGTTTTTTTATGCTGTTATTTTTGTGTACTAAATATTTCTGTTTATTTTCATTGTTTTCTCCTGTGAAGCCATTGTGTTGCATCCATGTCTGAAATGTGCTGTATAAATAAAGCTTGATTTGATTTCAACAAATGAACCCAATGACTGATCAATCAACAGACCCTCCGTCTTAGTATGAAAAACAGTATCAATCCCACTTTTCAAGCCTGCTGAAGGCGTGGTGGAGTGTTAAACACCACCCCCGGCTCTACCAGGGGCTTGAGGTGGTCTCCCACAGCTCTGCTGGTGGAGTGGTAAACACCACCCCCGGCTCTACCAGGGGCTTGAGGTGGTCTCCCACAGCTCTGCTGGTGGAGTGGTAAACACCACCCCCGGCTCTACCAGGGGCTTGAGGTTGTCTCCCACAGCTCTGCTGGTGGAGTGGTAAACACCACCCCCGGCTCTACCAGGGGCTTGAGGTGGTCTCCCACAGCTCTGCTTATGTCATGTACTGTGGCCTTGCTGTTCCATTTCTTGACTGCCCCTGTAACACAGAAAGAAACATATTTAGTCATATTATATAAAACACTCAAAGTAATGGATATGGAGCATCTATGGCCTCAGTTACACCTGGCACCTAAATGTGATTTCTGTCATCTGATCACTCCAAGCTGAATTAGGTTCAGATCTACCAGGATGGGCCTTTGACATAGTCTGGATGCAGTCAGGTCACCACATATAAATAAGCAATGTAAAGAGATGGGGTGAATGAGTGGGGAAAAGTACATTCTATACAAATGACCTTCATAATAACAATCAACTAATGTGTGTGCCTGAGGGGAAATTAACTTTCCTACTGACAAAATGGGTGAGAAATTACACCCAAACCAGCGGACAATTTGCACTGCTGCTGAGAAACATCTCCACAGCATGATGTTGCCATGACCACCGCTTCACCGGGATGGTACCGACTTTCTCCAGACATGACACATGACATTCAGGCCAAAGAGTTGGTTTAATCAGACCAGAGAATCTTGTTTCTCATGGTTAGAGTCCTTTTGGTGCCTTTTGGCAAACTCCAAGCGAGCTGTCATGTGCCTTTTACTGAGGAGTAGCTTCCGTCTGGTCTCTACCATAAAGGCCTGATTTGTTGGAGTGCTGCAGAGATGATTGTCCTTCTGGAAGGTTCTCCCATCTCCACAGAGGAACTCTGGAGCTCTGTCAGAGTGACCATCGAGTTTTTGGTCACCTCCTTGACCAAGGCCCTTCTCCCCCGACAGCTCTAGGAAGAGTAATGGTGGTTCCTAACTTATTCCATTTAAGAATGAGGGCGGACACTGTGTTCTTGGGGACCTTCAATGCTGCATACATTTTTTGGTACCTTTTCTCCAGATCTGTGCCTCAACACATTCTTGTCTCAGAGCTCTACGGACAATTCCTTTGACCTCATGGCTTGGTTTTTGCTCTGACGTGTCGTGGCAGAATCAGATGTAGCTAGGTAACATAGATAGATAAGATGTTATTTTCATCATATGCTTGTGAGATACTTGTCATTAGAATCTTCTGAGCTCGGGATTAGTAACTTGGGGCCAGAGAGGGGAGAGGTCAGGCTTGTCTTCATAAGTCAATGTATCTGTTAAAACCATGTGGTGCTAAGTAGAATATTAGAAGGGGAGGAGGACAGAGTGGAATGTTGGTTTCTTATGGGAACGTTGTTTGTAACTATTCCTAAACCATGGGATGGAGTTATTAATTGGGAAACCAGTTAGTTAACTCATACAATGTCTGTACGCCAGTCACTCCCTACTTTTCTCATTGGGGGAAGGAGTTTGGCAGTGTTTGGAACCATTGTATTTCCCCTCTGAGGTTGCCCTTATCTTGACCTAGTATTTGACCTAAGGGGCTCACTGTCTGATTTTGAGTTTGTCCAGGTTTGGGAGTATCTAGAAATGACAATTGATATATGCCATTGGATGAAGTAATGTTTTGGTAGACAGTGAAGTATCAAGCATGAGATTTAAACCTTGTCTTGGGAGATCAAACTGAACGATGATTTATAGCTGATGCTGTCTAGCGATAGGATACTCCTCTTTTGGGTAAAGGATTCTTTGTAAGTTGAGAGGGGTGTATCTTGGCTATAAATGAAACTACGAATTGTTTTGTAAGGACTCTCAGAGAATTCATTTAGACACTGAATTGATCTGAGAGTCATTAAAGGGCTTTGGTGAAGCTTGTATATATATATTAAAGATGGAATATATCATTTAACTCTGACTTGTGTGTGGTTGGCTCTCTCTCTCTCTCTCTCTTTATTGAGTAATACAGGAAATTACCACGACATCCCCTACTGTATTTATTTATTTATTTTGCTCCTTTGCACCCCAGTATTTCTACTTTGCACATTCTTCCACTGCAAATCTACCATTCCAGTGTTTTACTTGCTATATTGTATTTACTTTGCCACCATGGCCTTTTTTTGCATTTACCTCATTTGCTCACATTGTATATAGACTTATTTTTCTACTGTATTATTGACTGTATGTTTGTTACACTCCATGTGTAACTCTTTGTTTTTGTATGTGTCGAACTGCTTTGCTTTATCTTGGCCAGGTCGCAGTTGTAAATGAGAACTTGTTCTCAACTTGCCTACCTGGTTAAATAAAGGTGAAATAAATAAATAAAATAGATCAGCAACGGTGGCTTGCAAACAGTGGATAGTAAGTAGCCCACCTTTGGAATAACTATGTATAGTTATAACTGTAGTATCCAGTATAACTGTAGTATCCAGTATAACTGTAGTATCCAGTATAACTGTAGTATCCTGTATAACTGTAGTATCCTGTATAACTGTAGTATCCTGTATAACTGTAGTATCCTGTATAACTGTAGTATCCTGTATAAATATGTATAGTTATAACTGTAGTATCCTGTATAACTGTAGTATCCTGTATAACTGTAGTATCCTGTATAACTGTAGTATCCTGTATAACTGTAGTATCCAGTATAACTGTAGTATCCAGTATAACTGTAGTATCCTGTATAACTGTAGTATCCTGTATAACTGTAGTATCCTGTATAACTGTAGTATCCTGTATAACTGTAGTATCCAGTATAACTGTAGTATCCTGTATAACTGTAGTATCCTGTATAACTGTAGTATCCTGTATAACTGTAGTATCCTGTATAACTATGTATAGTTATAACTGTAGTATCCTGTATAACTGCAGTATCCTGTATAACTATGTATAGTTATAACTGTAGTATCCTGTATAACTGTAGTATCCTGTATAACTGTAGTATCCTGTATAACTGTAGTATCCTGTATAACTATGTATAGTTATAACTGTAGTATCCTGTATAACTGTAGTATCCTGTATAACTATGTATAGTTATAACTGTAGTATCATGTATAACTGTAGTATCCAGTATAGTCTGGGAGGAGGTGAAACCACTCAGGCTTATTTGATGTGATCTAATGTTTTGATCATCTAGTTTTCCTTACAAGCATTCAGTCACCAAAGGGGGTTCGGTCATTCCTTTGTTTATATACTGTCTCATTGACAAAAATATTTTGGATTATTTGTTTACATCATTCCTTTGTCTCGACCCAGTACACAGTAAACGTACCGAGGTTCTAATGTTGCCAAGGAGACACATTTTATTATTTATTTACAGTTTGGAGGGTTGGGGGTCTGACATCCAGGATACACATTTTATTATTTATTTAGTTTGGAGGGTTGGGGGTCTGACATCCAGGATACACATTTTATTATTTATTTAGTTTGGAGGGTTGGGGGTCTGACATCCAGGAGACACATTTGATTATTTATTCCGTTTGGAGAGTTGGGGGTCTGACATCCAGGATACACATTTTAGTTCTAATGGTGCCATTCTGTTATTCTTTTCAGCTTTCTTTTTCCAAGCATCTTATATTACTCTGAGACTAGTTATCCTGGGATCTTACATTACTCTGAGACTAGTTATGCTGGGATCTTACATTACTCTGAGACTAGTTATCCTGGGATCTTACATTACTCTGAGACTAGTTATCCTGGGATCTTACATTACTCTGAGACTAGTTATCCTGGGATCTTACATTACTCTGAAACTAGTTATCCTGGGGAATAATTTCAATACATTTGCAAAAAATCAAAACCTGTTTTTGCTTTGGCATTATGGGGTATAGTGATGTCATTATGGGGTATAGTGATGGCATTATGGGGTATAGTGATGTCATTATGGGGTATTGTGATGTCATTATGGGGTATTGTGATACATTTTAGAATAAAGGGATGCACCGATATTACATTTTTGGCCAATACCGACATCCAATATTTTCCTTGCCCCAAAAAAACGATACCGATAACCGGTATTTAAAACTCTAGAGGCCTTTTAAGCATTCTACTACAGCACTCTAATAATTAACACACGGACGCAGCGATCTAAGCCACTGCATCTCAGTGCAAGAGGCGTCACTACAGTCCCTGGTTCGAATTCAGGCTGTATCACATCCGGCAGGGATTGGGAGTCCCACAGTAGTTGTCTGTTATTGGTGTAGAGTGGACGACAAAGGAGAGTGAACGACAAAGGAGAGGGATCCCACATGTGGATATGATACAAATTATCATTATTACTTGAAAATATTTGTTTAAAATCCAGGAACTTTACAACTTTAGCTCTCTTGGTCACGCCCGTAGGCTACAGTAGGTTGTATCTCTCTAGGTCATGCCAGTAGGCTACAGTAGGTTGTATCTCTCTAGGTCATGCCAGTAGGCTACAGTAGGTTGTATCCAAGTGGAAACAATTATCAACCCAATGTGGAAAGTGTCGAATTTGGTCAACAACAAAATTAATGGCTTATTTGCTACGTGAGGTTTACTTGATCCAACAGAAGTTTCGTAATGCTTAAGTTGTTATGTGGACACGTGACATACCGACAACTTTGATAAAAAACACTATAGGAGTTGTCTCCAGATCGCTATGCATATTCATGCTAGTAGCTTAGCATCTCTCTCCATTGAATACAGGCGGTGCATATTCATGCTAGTAGCTTAGCATCTCTCTCCATTGAATACAGGCGGGGCATATTCATGCTAGTAGCTTAGCATCTCTCTCCATTGAATACAGGCGG
The DNA here is from genome assembly GCF_045679555.1 of Salvelinus alpinus. Taxonomy (NCBI): domain Eukaryota; kingdom Metazoa; phylum Chordata; class Actinopteri; order Salmoniformes; family Salmonidae; genus Salvelinus; species Salvelinus alpinus. Next base: position 114,557,519 of record NC_092087.1, on the reverse strand, counting down.
TTGACGTCAACAACCCTCAGAATAGAAACAATAGATTACAATAATTAGATGAATCCACCAATCCAAAGAAAAGATAGGCGGGAGCTAGACAACCCGCAGTGCCGCTTTGTGGACAACTACTCCCCTTGTTAGGGCGGAGACATCTTGTCAGTATAACCTTATAGCTGTGGTCAATGTGGGGCACGGCATGTAGTGATTTTCATGTAGTGATGATTTACTACACACCGTGCCCCCCAATAGTGCCATGTGAGAGTTGGGTTGGCTACACCAAAGATTATGAATATACTGACAAGATGTCTCTGCCCTAACAAGGGGAGTTGTTGTCTACAAAGCGGCACTGCGGGTTGTCTAGCTCCCGCCTATCCTTTCTTTGGATTGGTGGATTCATCTAATTATTGTAATCTATTGTTTATATTCTATGAGGGTTGTTGTCGTCAACCGCCTGTATTCAATGGAGAGAGATGCTAAGCTACAAGCATGAATATGCACCGCCTGTATTCAATGGAGAGAGATGCTAAGCTACTAGCATGAATATGCACCGCCTGTATTCAATGGAGAGAGATGCTAAGCTACTAGCATGAATATGCATAGCGATCTGCAGACAACTCCTATATTGTTTTTTATCAAAGTTGTCGGTATGTCACGTGTCCACATAACAACTTAAGCATTACGAAACTTCTGTTGGATCAAGTAAACCTCACGTAGCAAATAAGCCATTAATTTTGTTGTTGACCAAATTCGACACTTTCCACATTGGGTTGATAATTGTTTCCACTTGGATACAACCTACTGTAACCTACTGGCATGACCTAGAGAGATACAACCTACTGTAGCCTACTGGCATGACCTAGAGAGATACAACCTACTGTAACCTACTGGCATGACCTAGAGAGATAAAGTTGTAAAGTTCCTGGATTTAAAAAAAATATTTTCAAGTAATAATATTGGATATCGGTATTGGCCAAAAATGTAATATCGCTGCATCCCTTTATTCTAAAATGTATCACAATACCCCATAATGACATCACAATACCCCATAATGCCAAAGCAAAAACAGGTTTTGATTTTTTGCAAATGTATTGAAATTATTCCCCAGGATAACTAGTCTCAGAGTAATGTAAGATCCCAGGATAACTAGTCTCAGAGTAATGTACGATCCCAGGATAACTAGTCTCAGAGTAATGTTAGATCCCAGGATAACTAGTCTCAGAGTAATGTTAGGTCCCAGGATAACTAGTCTCAGAGTAATGTAAGATCCCAGGATAACTCGTCTCAGAGTAATGTAAGATCCCAGGATAACTAGTCTCAGAGTAATGTAAGATCCCAGGATAACTAGTCTCAGAGTAATGTAAGATCCCAGGATAACTAGTCTCAGAGTAATGTAAGATCCCAGGATAACTAGTCTCAGAGTAATGTACGATCCCAGGATAACTAGTCTCAGAGTAATGTAAGATTCCAGGATAACTCGTCTCAGAGTAATGTAAGATCCCAGGATAACTAGTCTCAGAGTAATGTACGATCCCAGGATAACTAGTCTCAGAGTAATGTAAGATCCCAGGATAACTAGTCTCAGAGTAATGTAAGATCCCAGGATAACTAGTCTCAGAGTAATGTAAGATCCCAGGATAACTAGTCTCAGAGTAATGTAAGATCCCAGGATAACTAGTCTCAGAGTAATGTAAGATCCCAGGATAACTAGTCTCAGAGTAATGTAAGATGCTTGGAAAAAGAAGCTGAAAAGAATAACAGAACGGCACCATTAGAACTAAAATGTGTATCCTGGATGTCAGACCCCCAACTCTCCAAACTGTAAATAAATAATAAAATGTGTATCCTGGATGTCAGACCCCCAACCCTCCAAACTGTAAATAAATAATCAAATGTGTCTCCTTGGCAACATTAGAACCTCGGTACGTTTACTGTGTACTGGGTCGAGACAAAGGAATGATGTAAACAAATAATCCAAAATATTTTTGTCAATGAGACAGTATATTAACAAAGGAATGACCGAACCCCCTTTGGTGACTGAATGCTTGTAAGAAACTAGATGATCAAAACATTAGATCACATCAAATAAGCCTGAGTGGTTTCACCTCCTCCCAGAATATACTGGATACTACAGTTATAACTATACATAGTTATACAGGATACTACAGTTATACAGGATACTACAGTTATACAGGATACTACAGTTATAACTATACATAGTTATACAGGATACTACAGTTATACAGGATACTACAGTTATACAGGATACTACAGTTATACAGGATACTACAGTTATAACTATACATAGTTATACAGGATACTACAGTTATACAGGATACTACAGTTATAATTATACACAGTTATACAGGATACTACAGTTATAACTATACATAGTTATACAGGATATTACAGTAATACAGGATACTACAGTTATAGAGGATACTACAGTTATAGAGGATACTACAGTTATACAGGATACTACAGTTATACAGGATACTACAGTTATACAGGATACTACAGTTATAACTATACATGGTTATACAGGATACTACAGTTATACAGGATACTACAGTTATAATTATACACAGTTATACAGGATACTACAGTTATAACTATACATAGTTATACAGGATACTACAGTTATACAGGATACTACAGTTATACAGGATACTACAGTTATACAGGATACTACAGTTATAACTATACATGGTTATACAGGATACTACAGTTATACAGGATACTACAGTTATAATTATACACAGTTATACAGGATACTACAGTTATAATTATACATAGTTATACAGGATACTACAGTTATACAGGATACTACAGTTATACAGGATACTACAGTTATACTGGATACTACAGCTATACAGGATACTACAGTTATACATGATACTACAGTTATAACTATACATAGTTATACAGGATACTACAGTTATACAGGATACTACAGTTATACAGGATACTACAGTTATACAGGATACTACAGTTATAACTATACACAGTTATACAGGATACTACAGTTATACAGGATACTACAGTTATAACTATACATAGTTATACAGGATACTACAGTTATACAGGATACTACAGTTAAACAGGATACTACAGTTATAACTATACATAGTTATACAGGATACTACAGTTATACAGGATACTACAGTTATACAGGATACTACAGTTATAACTATACATAGTTATACTGGATACTACAGTTATAACTATACATAGTTATACAGGATACTACAGTTATACAGGATACTACAGTTATAACTATACACAGTTATACAGGATACTACAGTTATACAGGATACTACAGTTATAACTATACATAGTTATACAGGATACTACAGTTATACAGGATACTACAGTTATACAGGATACTACAGTTATACAGGATACTACAGTTATACAGGATACTACAGTTATAACTATACATAGTTATACTGGATACTACAGTTATAACTATACATAGTTATACAGGATACTACAGTTATACAGGATACTACAGTTATACAGGATACTACAGTTATAACTATACATAGTTATACTGGATACTACAGTTATAACTATACATAGTTATACAAGATACTACAGTTATACAGGATACTACAGTTATACAGGATACTACAGTTATAACTATACATAGTTATACAGGATACTACAGTTATACAGGATACTACAGTTATACAGGATACTACAGTTATACAGGATACTACAGTTATACAGGATACTACAGTTATACAGGATACTACAGTTATAACTATACTACAGTTATACAGGATACTACAGTTATACAGGATACTACAGTTATACAGGATACTACAGTTATACAGGATACTACAGTTATAACTATACATAGTTATTCCAAAGGTGGGCTACTTACTATCCACTGTTTGCAAGCCACCGTTGCTGATCTATTTAATTCATTTATTTCACCTTTATTTAACCAGGTAGGCAAGTTGAGAACAAGTTCTCATTTACAACTGCGACCTGGCCAAGATAAAGCAAAGCAGTTCGACACATACAACACACAGAGTTACACATGGAGTGTAACAAACATACAGTCAATAATACAGTAGAAAAATAAGTCTATATACAATGTGAGCAAATGAGGTAAATGCAAAAAAAGGCCATGGTGGCAAAGTAAATACAATATAGCAAGTAAAACACTGGAATGGTAGATTTGCAGTGGAAGAATGTGCAAAGTAGAAATACTGGGGTGCAAAGGAGCAAAATAAATAAATAAATACAGTAGGGGAAGAGGTAGTTGTTTGGGCTAAATTAAAGATGGGCTATGTACAGGTGCAGTAATCTGTGAGCTCCTCTGACAGCTGGTGCTTAAAGCTAGTGAGGGAGATAAGTGTTTCCAGTTTCAGAGATTTTTGTAGTTCGTTCCAGTCATTGGCAGCAGAGAAGTATGCTCCAGGAAGTATATCTCACTGGTCATCCCCAAAGCCAACACCTACTTTGGCCGCCTTTCCTTCCAGTTCTCTGCTGCCAATGACTGGAACGAATCGCAAAAATCGCTGAAGTTGGAGACTTATATCTCCCTCACTAACTTTAAGAATCAACTAACTGAGCAGCTTACCGATCGCTGCAGCTGTACACAGCCCATCTGTAAGTAGCCCATCCAATGCTTACCTCATCCCCATGTTTTTATTTACTTTTTTTGCTCACACCAGTATTTATATATTATATATGTTATATATGTTACAGTGACATATATTCTACTTGCACATCATCATCTGCACATCTATCACTCCAGTGTTAATTTGTTAAATTGTAATTACTTTGCTACTACGCCCTATTTATTGCCTTATTGCCTTTATTGCCTCTGTACTCCATTTGCACACACTGTATATAGATTTTTCTATTGTGTTATTGTACTTTTGTTTATCCCAACGCTGTTGTTTTTGTGGCACTGCTGTGCTTTATCATGGCCAGGTTGCATTTGTAAATGAGAGCTTGTTCTCAACTGGTTAAATAAAGGTGAAGAAAAAAAATGTATGAATTGTTCATGACGTCCTCCAGTGATTAACAGGAAACAATTATTATTTTTTTATTTTTTTTAAGTGATATATAAATACAGTAAAGTATAAACACACTAAAGGGAAACAAATAAATGTTTTGAGCAAAATAGTGTTTTTTAGACAACTGCAAACTAGAAGGAGTGAGTGATGTCATAGTAAGGCCTTCAAGGAGTTGGCTTGATGGGAAGTCGTGATGTCATCCAATAGGAGACAGATCTTCATATGAATATTCATTATTCTTTTTTAAATCCTTCCTGTTCTGTCAAGTTGGTTGTTGATCATTGCTAGAAAGCCATTTTCAAGTCTTTCCATAGATTTTAAAGATGATTTAAGTCCAAACTGTAACTAGGCCACTCAGGAACATTCAATGTCATGTTGGTAAGCTCCTCCAGTGTAGATTTGGCCTTGTGGTTTAGGTTATTGTCCTGTTAGGACAGTTTTTTGTATTCAGATCTCTGAAATGCACTCTACCTACGTAACATTTAGTTTCCTTATATTACGTTGGGAAAACAGTTTTCATGGGCACAGAAATTCTAAATAATTTAAGAGTTTGCTAAATCCAATGGTTCTAACCGAGAGTCACCTTATTGACAACACCCAAATGGATACTGTCATTAATGTGGTTCTTCAATAATTACACATAATTCTTAATACTGTAGCTGTTTAGTTAGTCACATGTTCATCGATCATCAGCTGATCGAAATCATTTTCTGAATGCCAGTCAAATGACAAACATCACGACATGCAACAACAACCAAAGGGCTTCTTCATTCATTACTCTGGTAAAGACAGTTATGCCGTGCTCCACGTTGGATCCAACATCCCTAACAAATTGGTGTTTATAATGTTTTTGTCTGCTTGATTTACAGTCGGGTCTCATTAGTCTGTTTGGACACAGAGATAATTTGCTCATAATGTGTAGAGAACTGTTCCTTGATGGATAGGCTATTGTACAACACACAGAGCTATTTTCCTTTATTTGTTGTTAGGTGAAGTTATGGGTCCTACAGTAGGTCTATGTTATTGTTAGGTAATGTTTTGGGTCCTACAGTAGGTCTATGTTGTTGTTAGGTAATGTTATGGGTCCTACAGTAGGTCTATGTTGTTGTTATGGGTCCTAGAGTACACTATGTATGTCATGCAATAACAACCAAAGTGCTTCTTCGTTCATTACAGGTATATTTGTTGTTAGGTGAAGTTATGGGCCAATTTGGCAAACAGTGTACAAACACTCATTGTCAGGCGGATGGAAAAGCCAAAGAGCATTTTACTGGTTGAAGTGTTTTTTAAATACAAAGCGGTTGATTTGCGATGATCACACAAACATTATATTAAGCAGGACATTCAAACGAGCCTTACAATTATAATCCAAAGTAGTGTGAAATGCACTCATAAGCAACCTGGACATGGAGGTTACTCCCCTGAGTTTTCCCCCATTCAGAATACATTGTGAAAAATTAAAATCTTTGCACACCATTTTTGCTCCAGGCAGATATACTACATCCATAACTAGTGGTTTCCTCATTACCAGATATACTACATCCATAACTAGTGGTTTCCTCATTACCAGATATACTAAATCCATAACTAGTTGTTTCCTCATTACCAGATATACTACATTCATAACTAGTGGTTTCCTCATTAGCAGATATACTACATCCATAACTAGTGGTTTCCTCATTACCAGATATACTACGTCAATAACTAGTGGTTTCCTCATTACCAGATATACTACATCCATAACTAGCGGTTTCCTCATTAGCAGGGAGGAGTTTCTACAACCAAATTGCATGTGCATCGACCTCGTGCCACAATTTTATTAAACACAGAAAGGGGCCTATATTGGAGACCAAAAGTCTTCTGCCACACTGCTTAGAGTTTCAACAACATGAATAACTTATTTCTAGTCTACAAGCTTAGATGTTACTACTAATGTGAAAAGAAGACAAAATATGACTATTGTTGCTCATTTTAAGACAAATGTCAAATAATCATTACATTCATTACAGGCGTCAATTGTTGTACAACATCATGGCTACGCTGTTGGCATCACCTTTTACAGTGGATTTCCACTGTTGTGGGCCTTTAATCATCTGACTTTGCTGTTCACACAGGAGAGAGACGGGACTACCGTGGGTCCTCTGGGGAGCCTCAACAATCTCATGATGCTGACAAGGCAGAGAAGAGTTTCTCCACATCAGAACACCTCAAGAAACACCCGCAGAGATCCACAGGGAAGAAATCTCACTGCTGCTCTGACAGTGGGAAGAGATTCACCTACTCAGCAGGCATTAAAATTCATCAGGGAATCCACACGGTAGAGAAACCTTACAGCTGTGATCAATGTGGGAAGAGTTTTACTCATTCAACCAGCCTGATATCACACCAAAGAACACACACAGGAGAGAAACGAGAGAAACCGTATAGCTGTGATGAATGTGGGAAGACTTTTGATACATCTGGCCATCTGATTGTACACCAAAGAACACACACAGGAGAGAAACCGTATAGCTGTTATCAATGTGGGAAGAGTTTTGGTTGATCTGGCCAGCTGACATCACACCAGAGAATACACACAGGAGAGAAACCTTATAGCTGTTATCAATGTGGGAAGAGTTTTGGTCAATCTAGCACTCTGACTGTACACCAGAGAACACACACAGGAGAGAAACCTTTTAGCTGTACTCAATGTGGTAAGAGTTTTACTCAGCTAAGCAACCTGATATCACACCAGAGAACACACACAGGAGAGAAACCATATAGCTGTAATGAATGTGGGAAGTTTTATTCACCTATGCAGCTTGATGTCACACCAGAGAACACACACAGGAGAGAAATCTTATAGCTGTACTCAATGTGGGAAGAGGTACACTGATAAAAGATCTCTGATTAAACATCAGAAAATACATGGAGTTATTTCATGATATCAATTAAATAATGTCACAATGTAGAATGTTTTAACATTGTAGTAGGAATATTTTAATGATGTCACAATGTAGAAGGTTTTAACATTGTAGTAGGAGTATTTTAATGATGTCACAATGTAGAATGTTTTAACATTGTAGTAGGAGTATTTTAATGATGTCACAATGTAGAATGTTTTAACATTGTAGTAGGAGTATTTTAATGATGTCACAATATAGAATGTTTTAACATTGTAGTAGGAGTATTTTAATGATGTCACAATGTAGAACCCTAAACGTTTGTCCTCTGTTCTATTGATTTCAACATGATATGGATATTAGCCTCAGTGGGAAAATCCAGGCTCTGAATTGGAAGAGTACTATTTATGTGATTTAACAAAAAGTGACTAACACAAAAAGAGCTGTGTTACACTTACCATGTTGATGACCCACTAGAATCAAAATGCAACACTTCAAAATGTAGCGATCTATTTTCTACAAATTGTCCTCTAATCAGGGATGTACACATTTTTCCCATATTCTGTGTGGTTTTTGAGCTGTTCGTTTTAACAGGACGTGCAACCTCATCTCCCTTCTGTCACACAAATTATTTTAGCATGATATCGATGAGTGATGACAAATAAGTGTTGCGTTCCTTTGTTTAGTGACCCCTACATTTAAATGCATCACTCCCAAATGTAGCTGACTGTCTTCTGCAGATTGTCCTCTAACCAGTGAGGTGAAAGATATCTCCCATTTCCATGTGTTTTTTTAGTTGTGTTAGTTTCAACAGCACATACAACCTGATTACCCCCCTAATTAATTTCACAGATGTATTGCTACATGCCAAAACAAGAGCGTTTCTGGTTCTTGTGCAGTTTATAAGGAGCTTGTTTAAATAAATACAAGTAAAATGTATTATTGTGGCAGATGTTTGTGTTTATACAGCTCAATTTATCACAAACTGTTTCTGCATATTGGTTATTGATTTGGACACATTAAAACTGTGTTTTGACATTGGGCTATTCCCATCCCATCCCACCAAGCAAAATGTCATTGAAAAGACATTGAGAAGAAGACTATGACCGACGTCCAATATACGTTCGGTTTTAGTTGAAGTGAAAGTTGAGAAGACTTTATACACATGGACGCAGTATAATAAATTGGTCTATAATCAATTTTATTAACAGTCCTTCATCACTCCAGCATTTCTTTACAACATTCAAGTGCTAATTGTCTTTATTCCACTACTGAAGAAGCACGACTCAAATCACCTCATATTTCAAACATCCAGCCTGACAAAAGATACATGTTTTATTATTCCATGCCTCACCATTAAGTTAATTATTGCCAATACATATTAACAAAGGGGTGTACATTTGTTTTTCATATTTACTTTTAGTAATCATAATTAATTATACGATCAACTGAGTCAATAATATTGACATTATTTCCCTGCTTTTAGAATATCAGAGTTAATTCTCAGATGTGCCAACCCAAATGTACTAGAGCATGACATTGGGGACTGGGGCCCGATCCAGTCCTGCTTATCTAGTGAATCCTGAAAAGAGAGAGAAGCTCCGCAGTGAGATGGAAAGTTACTACAGATATTGCAGGAGTTTTCTCTTGAAATCAGACATGTCCGTGGTAAGGACAACTTGGTTGCTGATTGTCTCAAGGGTGGGCAGTCAAAAATATTTGTGTTTTGCGTCTAGCCAGTGCGTTGTTATGGATCACAATTTAAGATGAGTTTTGTTTGGGCTCGTTCCAAGGGGACGAGAGTTCTAGAAGCTAGTGAGTTTTAGGAAGACGAGAGTTCTAGGAGCTGGTGAGTTTTAGGAAGACGAGAGTTCTAGAAGCTATTGAGTTTTAGGATTCTATAGAATGAAAAAGGAGAAAGGATACGATTGTATATTGTTATTTCGAAATATGTGTTTTTTCTTGTTTTTAAATGTTGACAGCCAGTCGACACCATGTTTATATTGTAGAAGGTGAAGCATTGTAGTTGATTATAAGGAGAAATGGAAGTTGTTTTCTGTTGGTTGTAAGCAAACTTGTCCAACAAAAATATAGGGTATTTGTTGTCTTAAAGGGGAAGGTGTTACATTTCCTTAGGGTGCTCATTAGTCTTTCAGTTTTCAGTCTTTCAGTCTTCTGTTTGTTGTGCACTAAATATTTCTGTTTATTTTCATAGTTTTTTTCCTGAGAAGCCATTGTGTTGTATCAATGTCTGAAATGTGCTGTACAAATAAAGCTGGATTTGATTTCAACAAATGAACCCAATGACCAATCAACAGACTCTTGGTCCCTCTGAGTATGAAAAACAGTATCACTTTTCCAGCCTGCTGAAGGCCTGGTGGAGTGGTAAACACCACCCCCGGCTCTACAAGGGGCTTGAGGTGGTCTCCCACAGCTCTGCTTATGTCATGTTCTGTGGCCTTGCCGTTCCATTTCTTGACTGCCCCTGCAACACAGAAATAAGCACATTTAGACATATTATATAAAGCATTAAAAGTAATGGATATGGAGCATCTATGGCCTCAGTTACACCTGGCACCTAAATGTGACTTCTGTCATCCGATCACTCCAAGCTGAATTAGGTTCAGATCTACCAGGATGGGCCTTTGACAGTCTGGACGCAGTCAGGCCACTGAATATAAATAAGCAACATGAATGAGTGGGGAAAAGTACATTTTACACAAATTACCTTCATAATATCAAAGAACAAATGTATGTGTCTGAGGGAAAATTGACTTTCATACAGCCAAAAGGGGTGAGAAATTACACCAATATCAGAGGACAATTTGCACTAATGTAAATAAACAGATGATGGAACATATTCCCTTTTGCTTACGTGATGAACTGCTAAGGGAACATAAATATTTATCATCTAAACCATCTGTGACCTCTCACCTCTCTGGCTGTAGAAGTGTTCTTCCTAACCAGTCCCTCAACAGCTCTCTGACTGAGCTCCACCCTCACTGGGTCTTCAGAGGAGAGGAAGGCTGAGGAGGGATGGAAGGATGAATGGATCAGTCAGTCAATAAAGTGTAGAGCTGCTGTCTGACAAAATCACTATTTTAGTAGTTCATTAAAGTAAATAAGGCTTTATGACTGCTGAATACCAACTATCAATCACTTAGATCATGTATTTTCAGGTAGCGATACATCCTTGGGACTTCCCTAGCCCGTTGAAGTTGACATTTAAAATGGTTAAGTTAGGGGTTTAGGGTAGGGATGTCCCAAGAATCCCAGATAGCATTGTGCATTTGTAATCGATGTGAAATGGCTAGCTAGTTAGCGGAGTGCTCGCTAATAGCGATGGTAACGATGTTTCGTGGGAGGCAGTTGTTGATGTGTGCAGAGTCCCTGGTTCGAGCCCAGGTAGGGGCGAGGAGAGGGATGGAAGCTATACTGTTACACATTCTTCGGTCTCTTTTACGTAGCAGGTGTAAAAGAAACACAAAGACAAGTAGGCCCTCAGGTTATTATGGTCATTGTAGTTTTAAAAATAGCATCTAATTATGCGTAACTGTATGTGGGGTTGTTGGAGAAGAATGTGATTGTCAGCCCTAACAATCCATTCTAGCACCTCATCAGGCTCTGTAAAAGGCTTCATTGATGACGTGTTCCTTCTATTTCAGGGGACAGCAGAGGAACTTCATCGATTCCACTCCTTCATCAATACAAGCAGTGAACATCTGAAATTCACCCTCACCTTTGATGCACATGAAACAAGTTACCGGATGGTTGGACAATACTTTTCTCGTCAATCATCTTAAATACTTCAACTAGAAATCAACCAATCCTCCATCGTTAACACAGTGGAAAGGTCAAATGCTTTATTATCTAAAAATGTAAAGTGCTGGGCGACAATGAGAAATAAAATGGTGCAGTTTGAGGCCATGTGGCAGACAGTGATGCAGGAGCTGGAGATGGAGGTCTGTTCTAGTGGGTCTGGGCAGGTGTGATGTAGTTAATGGAGATGGAGGTGTGTTCTAGTGGGTCTGGGCAGGTGTGATGTAGTTAATGGAGATGGAGGTGTGTTCTAGTGGGTCTGGGCAGGTGTGATGTAGTTAATGGAGATGGAGGTGTGTTCTAGTGGGTCTGGGCAGGTGTGATGTAGTTAATGGAGATGGAGGTGTGTTCTAGTGGGTCTGGGCAGGTGTGATGTAGTTAATGGAGATGGAGGTGTGTTCTAGTGGGTCTGGGCAGGTGTGATGTAGTTAATGGAGATGGAGGTGTGTTCTAGTGGGTCTGGGCAGGTGTGATGTAGTTAATGGAGATGGAGGTGTGTTCTAGTGGGTCTGGACAGATGTCATGTAGTTAGTGGAGATGGAGGTGTGTTCTAGTGGGTCTGGGCAGGTGTGATGTAGGTAATGGAGAAGTGGTGTGTTCTAGTGGGTCTGGGCAGGTGTGATGTAGTTAATGGAGATGGAGGTGTGTTCTAGTGGGTCTGGGCAGGTGTGATGTAGGTAATGGAGAAGTGGTGTGTTCTAGTGGGTCTGGGCAGGTGTGATGTAGTTAATGGAGATGGAGGTGTGTTCTAGTGGGTCTGGGCAGGTGTGATGTAGTTAATGTTTCTATGATGTTGTTGTTTGTATGTGTATGTTTTGTATTTTTATACAATATCAAATAAAATATTAAAACATTTCCAATGCAAAGTAACACCTCACAGTTTTATGTTTGGAGTTATTACATTAAACCAATCAGAATTTAGAAGAATGCTAAAGTCAGGTGTGATGTAATATGGAGGACCAGCCTATTCCCTATGATGTAAACTACAACAGAAATAACTTAAAATGTATAACTTTAAATTAAACCAATCATTTGTGCTCATGACTTGAGTGATTAACTAAACCACAGTTTTGGAAATGCATAACGCCGTCTAACCAAAAATCAAATAATGTTAGCTATATGCAGTTATCTTAGCCAGCCAGCTAACGTTAGCTATATGCAGTTATCTTAGCCAGCCAGCTAAGGTTAGCTATATGCAGTTATCTTAGCCAGTCAGCTAACATTAGCTATATGCAGTTATCTTAGCCAGCCAGCTAACATTAGCTATATGCAGTTATCTTAGCCAGCCAGCTAACATTAGCTATATGCTGTTATCTTTGCCAGCCAGCTAACATTAGCTATATGCTGTTATCTTAGCCAGCTAACATTAGCTATATGCAGTTATCTACGCCAGCCAGCTAACATTAGCTATATGCAGCTATCTTAGCCAGCCAGCTAGCATTAGCTATATGCAGTTATCTTAGTCAGCCAGCTAACGTTAGCTATTTGGCCAACTAGCTAGTAGCCTAACCAGCGTAGCCAACCAGCATGGTTATGGTCAGCGAGACCAACTACCGGAGACCAGTCAGAACCCAACTGTGAAAGGTTGCATCAATCAAATCTGGTATCAGGATATAATGTGATTCAGAGTCACTGATTATACTATAATTATATTTATTTAACACAAGTGATAAATGGTAAATGCAATTTTCGTATATACGGGTTCACTGTATCACCACGCAGGGTAAAGCAGAGAACTGACTGAAATAGTACAGACATCCTCTTTTATACTGTTCCAGAGTTAGTTCCAACTTTAGAGTTGGCCTGTCACAGTAGAGGCTTAGCGTGGTTTTAAACTTGCTAGCCTATCGGTGGTGTCCAGTCACAGCACTCAGGATTGAAATGTCCGGAATGGTTCTTGTGAAGATTGAGCTGATTTGTTGGTTTCTATACATTCCTCAGTTCCTGTTTTCTTGTTATTCAGCATTTTTCCATCTTGTCTCAACCTTGTGGTTTGCACCGTCGACACCCTAGATTAACAACAGCTTTCCTGCAGTCACGCTATGTTTTGTGATTAACATGTCCTACTTCTATAAGGCATATATTTATGTTAAAAGAGAACAAAACCATCCTTCACACACCTAACAGTAAGCCAAGGTGTAAAAAGTTACAAAACTCCCATAGTCTAATTCACAGAAAACATGCTGAAAAGTAGTGATGGGGAAACAAAGCATCCTGAAGCATTGATGCTTTCGAGCAAATTGTGTCAAAAAAATTGTTTCATTACTCAAGGCTTTGAGCGACACAGAATTTTGAACAGCCATATTTTTATAGATGAAGTCACACCTCGTAGCAGCGTAGCCATTATGTCATATATTAAACCACTGGCCGTGTTCGAGAGCATCAAATCGATGCTGCATTGTGGGTAAACGGTGACTGGCTGACTGATTTATAAATAATAATGAGTAGTTATTTATGATGCAAGGTGATTTGTAAATTAGTCAGTCAGCAGCCACCTGCACTGTCGGCTGCAATGTCGAACAAGCCCAATACCAAACCAATCAGGTGTTCGACGAAATTATTTTTCAGACGTCATTGATCACGTGCTGCTGATAAAGTGACACTCCTTTGAATTATACCGCTTAGCGACTTCAGTACGTGCCTCATAGCTCCAGTCTCAAACTTAACCCCGTTCCTGCTGAAGAAGAGGAGGTCTGCTGGATGGAGAAAGAAGCTCTCGCGAAAGAGGAGGAGGAAGAGGAGGATGTCACAGTAAAACAAGAAGTAGAAGAGGAGGATGTTACAATACAAAAACAAGTAGAGGGCGAGGCTGTTACAGTGAAAGAAGAAGAGAAAGACGTTTCAGTTAAAGAAGAGGAAGACGCGTTCAGAGTGAAAGAGATGACGAAGTTTCAGTGAAAGAAGAGGAGACTGACGATGAACGTAAGTACTGTCTTAACAGAAGCACAAACTCTGTGGTTGTTGAACTGATGCTTGGTGTTAAAGCGGAAATCTGCAATTGCTACATCCATATTTGGACTTTAAAATTATTTATATATTTATTTATATATATATATATTATATATTTTTATAGCCATTGATTCTTGAAGAATGTAACACATGCCTCATGAGCTTAGTTCAACTGTTGTACCCCATCAGAACCCCAAATAAGCTTTTTTTACTCCAATGTTTAGAAACAATGTAAATCAACACTGTATAGCCTCAACATGGTTAAAACTATAATGTTGATATCATGGATGGTCAGTCCTTTCATCCATAGTCTGTCTATGAATTTGAGACTAGTTAAATTTCTCCAGCCCCATCATTTTATTACCAAAACAGTGGTCGAATTTTAGCTTAGTTATGGGTTGAACTGCAGATTGGTTGATTGATTGTTGAGTGGCTTTTTTATAGGGGAAACCTAGTTTTTAAACAAACAAAATGGCTGCCCAGAGTCCTGAGTTGTGTTAGAATACTCATACTAACTGTACTATTTGTGATGTTAATTGAGTATATAGTCTGCTTATTGGTCATAGTATGATATAGTTAGTATGCCAAAAATTCCCGGATGTTGTACTAAATTCGCTAAAATACGAAGTATACACGCAGTACTTTAGGGCCCATAATGCAATTCTTCAGGAAATGGTTGTGGCTTCAACGTTTTCAGATTTTTAAGAAAATGGGGGAAAATATGCAGCCGAAGTCCAACGAGAGAGCGGATACAAATGAACTGCTTTAAATAATTATGACAAATGTTGAGCAATGCAATAAAGTAATGACTTTTCAAATAAGTTACGTTACACGTTATGTTAACTACACTATCCTTACAAAACGCATAGCATATCTTTACAGCAGTATGTACCAGTATGTGAGCTAGCTACCTAACATTAGTTGGCTACTTATACATCAGACTTGCCAGTATAGTAACTATATTCTAACTAACTACCCAATATTTATTGACTTGATTAGAGCGCAGAATAACTGATGTATTTAATAACGCTCAACACCCGTTGAATACAGTTCGTCACCAACGCTCTGGATAACATGAAAACAGCCTAACCAGCTCTGCTAGGGCAAGTAAAATGGTAAGAGTGAGGTTCTCTCTGATTTGTGTCTAGCAAGCTATCCAACGTTAGCCAGTTAGCTTGGGTGCTTTACTGTCATTGTGAGGTCAGAACGCTTGGATCGACCCTACTCCTCAGCCATATAGTATTTGTTTACAAACAGTGGCGTTATACAAGCTTATGTTTTGGTTTCTGGTGGGGTAATACGGTTAAAACATTTGAGGCATTTATAAGTTATATTCTTCAAGAATCAATGGTTATATAGTAAATGGGTCTTTCTATAACTGCCAGTGTAGATTTCCTGTGGGGGTCAAATTGTTACAGCTGTTCATAAGTCATTGTATAATGTTCTTGCAATTCTTTTCATGCCATTACATTAAAGGCGAAAGATTATTTTCTTAGCAAGGTGTTGCTCAAATAATGTTAGCTGCTAAACGCTAGTTAGCGGGCTAGCTAGCTTGCTAAATGTATTAAGAGTCAGAGCAAACGTAGCTAGCTAATACTGCCTGGTACCAGTGCTGGTGTAGGCCTAGATAAGCATGTTTGTGCAGCGGTATCTTATCAGAGAGGAGTAAGCGAAGTATGAATATATTAGCTAGCTAGCCGGCTACATGAAGTAAGAAAACAACATGTAATGTAACATTTAATTAGGGTCAACTGGAAACACTGACCAGCACTTTGGTTCCTACCATGTCTTCTTCTCTGAGGTTTATTGTCAGACTACACTCATCATCAGGTGTATTGCTGCCACCTACTGTACGGGGTTGTGAAAAATAACCAAAACGCAAAATAAATTGGGATTAACAAATCATACTAATTACGTAATATAAAAAATAAACACGAACCAAATTCACTCCACTACCCTGAATTTCAAACAAAAATGGTACTATTCAGATCCCTACACAGGTTCAGGAACCTGGGAGGGGGTGAACGTCTTCAATCAGGACTCCTTGTAACATTTCGTCTGTCCTGGAGATCCAGAAATCTATTTGCCGCCTTCACAATGATGTCTAGTTTCTTAGATGTTTTATTAGTTTATTATTAATGCAATTTATCACTGCTGCAGTGAGGGCAATGCAAACGCAATTTTGTTGTAGAAACTCCTCCAAGCTAATGTGGAAACTTCTAGTTTTGGACGAAGGTTACTAATATTTTATTAATGCAATTTATCACTTGCTCTATAAACACAACAAAGTCCACCTTGTTCACTATTAGTGTGTTGGGATCCTTCTCCTGCATGGCTTCACTGCAGACTGTGGGACATGAACTACCTTCTCCTCTCTTCTGCTTCAGCTATTTTCACTGCCTCCACATAGGACACCTGCTGGATGGGCCTGATCATCCTAGCTACTGTGACATCCTTCATCCGTACAGGGCACTCCGGGAACTCGGGAACGTGATTCCCATCACAATTACAACATGCTTCACCTGACTACGACATTTATTCCTTCGACAAACACTGCCACGTGTCCAAACTTTTTTACAATTGTAACACTGCAGCGGCTTCTGTATATCTCACTTACCCAGGTTTTACATAAGATGGGAGAACCACTTCACCAAACCACAGTAAAACCTTCCGTCTATCATTCGTTTTAATCAACGTGCGTCTACTGAAATGTTAACCCTAAACCACACAAAGCTTTCTCCTTTTGCGCTGTTGACACACAATCAGTATCATACCGCTCCTGGTCACTCGAACCGATTCCACTTTACCCAATTCATCCTTCACCATCTTTGAGACCATTAACAGGTCACCCACAAAAACATCCTTGCTGATGATTCCCACTCCGACCCTAAACTGCTGTTCATTACCAACTTTAGCCCTTTTCACGCCACTGTTCTTCACCATCGTCCATGCAGTCTCACCAACTGTACAGAGTCAATGTGAGGGGGCACCGGTTAGTTGAGGTAATATGTACATGTAGGTAGAGTTAAAGTGACTGTTCTTCACCATCCTCCATGCAGTCTCACCAACTGTACAGAGTCAATGTGAGGGGGCACCGGTTAGTTGAGGTAATATGTACATGTAGGTAGAGTTAAAGTGACTGTTCTTCACCATCCTCCATGCAGTCTCACCAACTGTACAGAGTCAATGTGAGGGGGCACCGGTTAGTTGAGGTAATATGTACATGTAGGTAGAGTTAAAGTGACTGTTCTTCACCATCCTCCATGCAGTCTCACCAACTCTACTCACGCCAAGAGAATTCCACAATGCTTCCTCCATTGCTCCTCCAGTCATCCCCTGGACTCCCGCACTCTGTGCTGTGAAAGATGTGAGAGTTTGTGTTCTCAAAGTAGCATCTATATTGTTCTCATTCCATCTATATTGTTCTCATTCCATCTATATTGTTCTCATTCCATCTATATTGTTCTCATTCCATCTACATTGTTCTCATTCCATCTACATTGTTGTCATTCCATCTACATTGTTGTCATTCCATCTATATTGTTCTCATTCTCACCTCTTCAAGGAATACCTAGGATAAAGCAATCCTTCTGCCCCCCCCCCCCCCCCCCCCCCTTAAAAGATTTAGATGCACTATTGTAAAGTGGCTGTTCCACTGGATGTCATTAGGTGAATGCACCAATTTGTAAGTCGCTCTGGATAAGAGCGTCTGCTAAATGACTTAAATGTAAATGTAAATGTCATTCCATCTATATTGTTCTCATTCCATCTATATTGTTGTCATTCCATCTATATTGCTGTCATTCCATCTATATTGCTGTCATTCCATCTATATTGTTCTCATTCCATCTATATTGTTGTCATTCCATCTATATTGCTGTCATTCCATCTATATTGTTCTCATTCCATCTATATTGTTCTCATTCCATCTATATTGTTCTCATTCCATCTATATTGTTCTCATTCCATCTATATTGTTCTCATTCCATCTATATTGTTCTCATTCCATCTATATTGTTCTCATTCCATCTATATTGTTCTCATTCCATCTATATTGTTCTCATTCCATCTATATTGTTCTCATTCCATCTATATTGTTCTCATTCCATCTATATTGTTGTCATTCCATCTATATTGTTCTCATTCCATCTATATTGTTCTCATTCCAGCACATCTGTTGCTTCACCAACTTGTTATCCCTTTCGTCTGCACTACTTGCTGTCATTTCCCTTCCTGATTTCCCTCTCTTGGATGTTTCCACCATGCTCGTACTCTGTCAGTAATTCCTCCCTGGTTTATTAATTGGTAGTCATGTCAAACAACAATATATTCAAGGTGCTGCACATTCTATTCCAAATCTAGAATTAGAATCGTCATTATGATTTCAACAGTTCACCAGTTAACTAAGCCTATAATGTGGACACCAAGGATGTGGATACCAAGGAACTTGAAGCTCTCAACCTGCTCCACTACAATCCCTTTGATGAGAATGGGGGCGTGCTCAGTGTTTAGTCCCAGGGTCCTTAGTCCCTCAACTCATCTCTAAGCTATGGTGTTGAATGCTGAGCTGTAGACGATGAATAGCATTCTCACATGGGTGTTCCTTTTGTCCAGGTGGGAAAGGGCAGTGTGGAGTGCAATAGAGATTGCATCATCTGTTGGGGCAGTATGCAAATTGGAGTGGGTCTAGGGTTTCTGGGATAATGGTGTTGATGTGAGCCACGACCAGCTTTTCAAAGCACTTCATGGCTACAGACGTGAGTGCTACGGGTCGGTAGTCATTTAGGCAGGTTACCTTGGTGTTCTTGGGCACAGGGACTATGGTGGTCTGCTTGAAACATCTTGGTATTACAGACTCAGACAGGGGATGAACATGTCAGTGAAGACCCTTGCCAGTTGGTCAGCGCATGCTTGGAGTACACGTCCTGGTAATCCGTCTGGCCACTGGATAAGGACACTGGATAAGACAGGAGAAGTACTCCAGATATAACCAACTGACCCTAGACCAGTAGACGTCCTGGTCCTCGAAGCGAGCATAGAAGTTATTTAGCTTGTCTTGTAGGCTTGTGTCACTGGGCAGCTATCGGCTGTGCTTCCCTTCGTAGTCTAATAGTTTGCAAGCCCTGCCACATCCGATGAGGGTCGGAGCCGATGTTCAAGGGGTATATCAATCTCCCCAGGGTAACAGTAATACGTTGAGAGATTTGTGCACAAAGGGTTACCCCTCCCATAGGTGTCTCATTATTGGGATTCATTGCTGATTCCTACGTGTAGCTCACTATGAGGCGTCTAGTGATACAGGTAAAGGGCCCTGTTGGAGATTGGTGTTTGGTAGCGGAGTCGAGGGAACAAGCAGGGTTGGACACGGCCATGTTATTATCCCACACAGTCTCTGTGGTTCATTTGAACCCTGTTCCTGGGAATTAGATGTGATTACAAATCGTCCCAGTCTGTTACCACAGACGAGTTCCGTTTGTCCCATTCCCAGCAAGGTTACGAGGCGCTTTGTCATTTCCAGAGTCAGTTTACTTTGGTACTGTCCATATGTAGCTTGTTTTTGGCCACAGAATGGCTGAATAAGTGCAACATTTTACCTGGAGCTAACTATGCAGAGCATAGCACATGTGAAATGACTTTAGCTTCCCTCCAGGCCTGAGGGCACACGCTCTCTAGTAGGCTTAAATTAAAGATACGGAAAATAGGAGTGCCAATATAGTCCGCTATTATCCTCAGTAATTTTCCATCTAGATTGTCAGACCCCGGTGGCTTATCATTGTTGATAGACTCAATAATTTTTTCACCTCTTCCACACCGACTATAGGGAATTCTAAATTACAATGCTTGTCTTTCATAATTTGGTCAGATATACTTGGATGTGTAGTGTCAGCGTTTGTTGCTGGTATGTCATGCCTAAATTTGCTAATCTTGCCAATGAAAAAATCATAAAAGTAGTTGGCTTTGATGAATGAGCCATCTGAGTCAGTTAATGATGGAGCAGAGTTTGCCTTTTTCCCCAAAATTGTATGTAAGGTTCTCCAAAGCCTTTTACTATCATTCTTTGTGTCATTTATCTTTGTTTCATTGTGTCGTTTTTCTTCTTTCTATTCAGTTTAGTCACATGATTTCTCAATTTGCAGGATGTTTGCCAATCGGTTGTACAGCCAGACTTATTTGCCATTCCTTTTCCCTCATCCCTCAACCATACCATTTTTCAATTCCTCATCAATCCACTGGAATTTAACAGTTTTTAGTCATTTTCTTAATGGGTGCATGCTTATTAGTAACTGGGATAAGCAATTTCATAAATGAGTGCAGTGTCTGGTTGCTCCTCATTACACACCACAGAGCAGCAAATGTTCTTTACATCATCAACATAGGAATCCCCCGTTTTTATTAAATAATTGAGACACACAAATGACTTGAGGGAACCAGAGATCAAGATAGCCTAACCATAAGAAAAAAACTCGTTCTCCTCCCGCTGCTGCTGGCCTTCGTAAATTCTGACGTTATGCTCTTGAAGTTTCCAGTAATAGGCTACAACAGCAGTCGGCAACCTTTTCCATTTGTAGTGCCAATTTATCTGACCATTTCTACTGATCTGGTGCCAGTTATGATTTTCATATTCACATTTTACTGGAACAGTTTAATTTAATTTATAATAGTAATAATAATTATAATAGTCTTTGTATCTCAAAATCATTATCTGTGATTAATCTACATTCTGTCTAAATGAAAATTATACAAATCTAAATAACTTTTAATGCCATTATGACATCATGGATGAATTCTAGATGCCAACTATGTAAAAATAGCCTACATAAAGCCAACAAATAAAAACAGCTAGAAAATATCCAGATAAAAATAAATCACATTGGATGCGCATGGCCTGTCTACATAGAACTTGAAACATTGTATCAACTATCACCTAGGTCGGTCTGAAACTTGATATAAAATATTCTGGGCCCTGAGAGTTTCCCGCGCTAGTGAGTTTGGGACAGACACAGCTGTAGGCTATTTGTGTAAGGGATAAGAAGTAATCAGGTATTTTATGACATTTCCACTGGATCAGAGCATTACATTTTTCCCTTTCATGTCAAGTGTTTACCAAGAGTGAGAGCTGGAAATATTTTACAAATACTTTGAGGAACTATTGTCATTCGCCAATTAATTTTAGTAAAACTTTGTTTACTTGCTGTTTGAGGTGAAAAGAAAATTACTTTGAGAAGCTCCACAAATCATTAATGGTGGTGTGTAAATACTGTCAGACATCCCCAAAATAGGTGCATCGCTCTCTGCCCTTTGTGTTTACTAAAATGCAATTTGGTTGCAGAAACTCCTCCAAGCTAATGCGGAAACCGCTAGTTATACCATAAACCTACTGTAGGACCCATAACTTCACCTAACAACAACATAGACCTACAGAAAGGTGCCTATATTGGAGACCAAAAGTTGTCTGGCACACTGCTTAGGATTTCAACAACTTTAAAAACGTTTTTCTAGCATACAATCGTCGATGTTACTACTAATGTGAAAACAAGACAAAATGACTTGTTCACTTGACTGTCTTTTAAGACAAATGTCAAATAATGATCATTCATGACAGACGTCATTGTTTGTACAACATCATGGCTACTCTGTTGGCATCACCTTTTTACAGTAGATTTCTGCTGTTGTGGGCCTTAAACCATCTGTTTGACTTTTTGTTCACACAGGAGAGAGACGTGACTATCGTGGATCCTCTGGGGAGCCTCAACAACCTCATGATGCTGACGAGGCAGAGAAGAGTCTCTTCACATCAAAACACCTCAAGAAACACCAGCAGAGACCCACAGGGAAGAAATCTCACTTCTGCTCTGACTGTGGGAAAGGTTGCAAATCTTCATCAGAACTTAAAATACACCAGAGAACACACACAGGAGAGAAACCTTATAGTTGTAATCATTGTGAGAAGAGTTTTCCTACATCTGGCCAGCTGACTTCACACCAGAGAACACACACAGGAGAGAAACCTCATAGCTGTGATCAATGTGACAAGAGATACTCTGATAAAAGATCTCTGATCAAACATCAGAAAATACATACATGAAGTTGTTTCATGATATCAATGAAATAATGTCACAATGTAGAATGTTTTAACATTGTAGTAGGAGTATTTTAATGATGTCACAATGTAGAATGTTTTAACGTTGTAGTAGGAGTATTTTAATGATGTCACAATGTAGAATGTTTTAACATTGTAGTAGGAGTATTTTAATGACGTTCTATCTTATCCTTTGCCCTGTTCAATTGATTGCACCATGATATGGATATTAGCCTCAGGGGGAAAATCCAGGCTCTGAATTGAAAGAGTATTATTTAACAAAAAGTGACTAACAAAAAAAGAGCTGTGTTACACTTACTGCGTTGGTGACCCACTTTAATCAAAATGCAGCACTTCAAAATGTAGCCAGCTGTTTTCTACAAGTTGAAAAAGCTGCTTGTTTAAAAAAATACATGTAATATGATAATTGTTGCAGATGTTTGTGTGTGTATACACACATTTATTTTATTTATTTATTTTATTTATTTTATTTATTTTATTTATTTTATTTATTTTATTTATTTTATTTAACCTTTATTTAACCAGGTAGGCAAATTGAGAACACGTTCTCATTTACAATTGCGACCTGGCCAAGATAAAGCAAAGCAGTTCGACACATACAACAACACATAGTTACACATGGAGTAAAACAAACATATAGTCAATAATACAGTGAAAAAAAAAAATAAGTCTATATACAATGTGAGCAAGTGAGGTGAGATAAGGGAGGTGAAGGCAAACAAATATATGTATAAATAAATAAAAATATAAAAGGCCATGGAGGCGAAGTGAGTACAACACAGCAAGTAAAATAAAAAATAAAAAAACACTGGAATGGTTGGTTTGCAGTGGAAGAAAGTGCAAAGTAGAGACAGAAATAATGGGGTGCAAAGGAGCAAAATAAATTAATAAATAAATACAGTAGGTAAAGAGGTAGTTGTTTGGGCTAAATTGTAGATGGGTTATGTACAGGTGCAGTAATCTATGAGCTGCTCTGACAGCTGGTGCTTAAAGCTAGTGAGGGAGATAGGTGTTTCCAGTTTCAGAGATTTTTGTAGTTCGTTCCAGTCATTGGCAGCAGAGAACTGGAAGGAGAGGCGTCCAAAGGAAGAATTGGTTTTGGGGGTGACTAGAGAGATATACCTGCTGGAGCGCGTGCTACAGGTAGGTGCTGCTATGGTGACCAGCGAGCTGAGATAAGGGGGGACTTTACCTAGCAGGGTCTTGTAGATGACCTGGAACCAGTGGGTTTGGCGACGAGTATGAAGCGAGGGCCAGCCAACGAGAGTGTACAGGTCGCAGTGGTGGGTAGTATATGGGGCTTTGGTGACAAAACGGATGGCACTGTGATAGACTGCATCCAATTTATTGAGTAGGGTTTTGGAGGCTATTTTGTAAATGACATCACCGAAGTCGAGGATTGGTAGGATGGTCAGTTTTACAAGGGTATGTTTGGCAGCATGAGTAAAGGATGCTTTGTTGCGGAATAGGAAGCCAATTCTAGATTTGACTTTGGATTGGAGATGTTTGATGTGAGTCTGGAAGGAGAGTTTACAGTCTAACCAGACACCTAGATATTTGTAGTTGTCCACATATTCTAAGTCAGAGCCGTCCAAAGTAGTGATGTTGGACAGGCGGGCAGGAGCAGGCAGCGATCGGTTGAAGAGCATGCATTTGGTTTTACTTGTATTTAAGAGCAGTTGGAGGCCACGGAAGGAGAGTTGTATGGCATTGAAGCTCGCCTGGAGGGTTGTTAACACAGTGTCAAAAGAAGGGCCAGAAGTATACAGAATAGTGTCGTCTGCGTAGAGGTGGATCAGAGAATCACCAGCAGCAAGAGCGACATCATTGATGTAAACAGAGAAGAGAGTCGGTCCAAGAATTTAACCCTGTGGCACCCCCATAGAGACTGCCAGAGGCCCGGACAACAGACCCTCCGATTTGACACACTGAACTCGATCAGAGAAGTAGTTGGTGAACCAGGCGAGGCAATCATTAGAGAAACCAAGGCTGTCGAGTCTGCCAATGAGGATGTGGTGATTGACAGAGTCAAAAGCCTTGGCCAGGTCAATGAATACGGCTGCACAGTATTGTTTCCTATCTATGGCGGTTACAATATCGTTTATGACCTTGAGCGTGGCTGAGGTGCACCCATGACCAGCTCTGAAACCAGATTGCATAGCGGAGAAGGTGTGGTGGGATTCGAAATGGTCGGTAATCTGTTTGTTGACTTGGCTTTCGAAGACCTTAGAAAGGCAGGGTAGGATAGATATAGGTCTGTAGCAGTTAGGGTCAAGGGTGTCCCCCCCTTTGAAGAGGGGGATAACCGCAGCTGCTTTCCAATCTTTGGGGATCTCAGACGACACGAAAGAGAGGTTGAAGAGGCTAGTAATAGGGGTGGCAACAATTTCAGCAGATAGTTTTAGAAAGAAAGGGTCCAGATTATCTAGCCCGGCTGATTTGTAAGGGTCCAGATTTTGCAGCTCATTTAGAACATCAGCTGACTGTATTTGGGAGAAAGAGAAATGGGGAAGGCTTGGGCGAGTAGCAGAGGGGAGGGCAGTGCTGTTGTCCGGGGTAGGGGTAGCCAGGTGGAAAGCATGGCCAGCCGTAGAAAAATGCTTATTGAAATTCTCAATTATAGTGGATTTGTCGGTGGTGACAGTGTTTCCTATCTTCAGAGCGGTTGGAAGCTGGGAGGAGGTGTTCTTATTCTCCATGGACTTTACGGTGTCCCAGAACTTTTTTGAATTTGTGTTGCAGGAAGCAAATTTCTGCTTGAAAAAGCTAGCCTTGGCTGTTCTAACTGCCTGTGTATACTGGTTTCTGGCTTCCCTGAAAAGTTGCATATCACGGGGGCTGTTCGATGCTAATGCAGAACGCCATAGGATGTTTTTCTGTTGGTTAAGGGCAGTCAGGTCAGGAGAGAACCAAGGGCTATATCTGTTCCTGGTTCTAAATTTCTTGAATGGGGCATGCTTATTCAAGATGGTGAGGAAGGCATTTAAAAAAAATGACCAGGCATCCTCTACTGACGGGATGAGATCAATATCCTTCCAGGATACCCCGGCCAGGTCGATTAGAAAGGCCTGCTCGCTGAAGTGTTTCAGGGAGCGTTTGACAGTGATGAGTGGAGGTCGTTTGACCGCTGACCCATTACGGATGCAGGCAATGAGGCAGTGATCGCTGAGATCTTGGTTGAAAACAGCAGAGGTGTATTTGGAGGGCAAGTTTGTTAGGATGATATCTATGAGGGTACCCGTGTTTACGGAATTGGGGTGGTACCTGGTAGGTTCGTTGATAATTTGTGTGAGATTGAGGGCATCAAGCTTAGATTGTAGGGTGGCAGGGGTGTTGAGCATGTTCAAATTTAGGTCGCCTAGCAGCACGAGCTCTGAAGATAGATGGGGGGCAATCAGTTCACATATAGTGTCCAGAGCACAGCTGGGGGCAGAGGGTGGTCTATAGCAGGCGGCAACGGTGAGAGACTTGTTTTTAGAGAGGTGGATTTTTAAAAGTAGAAGTTCAAATTGTTTGGGAACAGACCTGGATAGTATAACAGAACTCTGCAGGCAGTCTTTGCAGTAGATTGCAACACCGCCCCCTTTGGCCGTTCTATCTTGTCTGAAAATCTTGTAATTGGGGATGAAAATGTCTGAATTTTTGGTGGTCTTTCTAAGCCAGGATTCAGACACGGCTAAAACATCCGGGTTGGCAGAGTGTGCTAAAGCAGTGAACAAAACAAACTTAGGGAGGAGGCTTCTAATGTTAACATGCATGAAGCCAAGGCTATTACGGTTACAGAAGTCATCAAAAGAGAGCGCCTGGGGAATAGGAGTGGAGCCAGGTACTGCAGGGCCTGGATTCACCTCTACATCACCAGAGGAACAGAGGAGGAGTAGGATAAGGGTACGGCTAAAAGCTATGAGAATTGGTCGCCTAGAGCTACTAGAGCAGAGAGTAAAAGGAAGTTTCTGGGGGCGATAAAATAGTTTAAAGGAATAATGTACAGACAAAGGTATGGTAGGATGTGAATACAGTGGAGGTAAACCTAGGTATTGAGTGATGATGAGAGAGATATTGTCTCTAGAAACATCATTGAAACCAGGTGATGTCATCGCATATGTGGGTGGTGGAACTGAGAGGTTGGATATGGTATAGAGAGCAGGGCTAGAATCTCTACAGTGAAATAAGCCAATAAACACTAACCAGAACAGCAATGGACAAGGCATATTTACATTAAGGAGAGGCATGCTAATCGAGTGATCAATAAGGGTCCAGTGAGTAGAGGTTGGTTGGGGTCGTGGCGATCCAGACAGCTGGCCGGGTATATGGCTATCGGTAGCAGCATAGGATGGAGGTCTGTTTGTAGATACCTCGTGCGTTTCCGTCGGTAGGTTAGTGGGGTTCCGTGTAGTGGGGTTCCGTGTGGTAGAGGGGATCAATCCAAATTGGCAAAATAGATATAGTGACCCAAGGAAAAAAAAAAAATAAAAAAAAAATAATAATAATAATAGTTGTCCGCTATACTTGTTCAGATAGCAGCCGATAAGACAGCTAACGATTAGCGGGCCTCAGATGAGCGTTCAGGTAACGTCGGGACGGAGGTGCCAGTTGGATAAATCCCTCGGGCAGATAACGTCGGCAGTCAGTCGCGGCAGTCAGTCGTGAAGGCCCGGTGGGGTTCCGTATCTGCAGCAGCAACAAAAGAAACGGGTCCGGATGGTGATGGAACTCCTCAGCTGGCTAGCTCCAGAATGATTTGAGTTTGCTCCGGGGTCGACGTAAGCCAATAGTCACACGGTTTGCAGCTAGCTAGCTGCGAAATCAAGGTGCAAGTGTCCAGAGCCTGCGGCTGGAATCCGGGGAAACTGAGAGAAAAAAAGTCCCGGAATGCTCCGGTCCGAGTCGCGTTGCACAAAAGTGCCGGTAGATTATCGAGCTAAAGGAATAGCTGATGACCACTAAACGTGGGCAGCTGAAACACCAACGCTAGCCAGCAAACCGGCTAATTTCGGGGCAGCTACAGATTAGCTTCTGGCTAGCTATCGGAGTAGCTTCTGGTTAGCTTTCAGGCTAGCTTCTGAATTAGCCCCTGGCTAGCTTCCACGATGGATTTTCAGATTGAGGTAAATAATACTTTTTGTAATTGGTGAAGCGGGTTGCAGGAAAGCTTTTGCAGGAAAGCTTTTGTAGTTGAGTTCTTGGATAATAAAATAAATAAAAGATATGCGAAGAAAGGTGTAAATATATATATATACAGGACACGACAATACGGAACAGAAAAAGACGTCTGAACTGCTAAGCCACCTTGGACCACCTTGGACATGAATAATAATAAATTGGTCTATGTTAATAAAATTGATTAATCTGACATCACTCCAGTATTTCTTTACAACATTCAAATGCTAATTGTCTTTATTCCACTACTGAAGAAGCATGACTCAAATCACCTCGTATTTCAAACATCCAGCCTGACAAAAGATACATGTTTTATTATTCCATGCCTCATCATTAAGTGAAGTATTGCCAATACATATTAACAAATTGTACATTTGGTTTTTATTTTCATATTTACAATTTATGTAACAGTTAGTAATCATAATTATTTATGCAACCAGCTGAACATTTTTGTGTACAATTATATTGACAATGTTGCCCTGCTTTTAGAATATCAGGATTCATTCTCAGATGTGCTAACCCAAATGCATGACATTGGGGCCTGGGCCCGATCCAACAACATGCCTATCTAGTGAACCCTGAAAAGAGAGAGAGAAGGTGGAAAGTTACTATGGATATTGCAGGAGTTGGTTGCTGATTGTCTCAAGGGTGGGCAGTCAACACGTTTTGCGTTTAGCCAGTGCGTTGCCATGGATCACAATTTATTTTGACTGCACGTTTTCCATATTGGAGACGATTTTTGGGGGGCTCGTTCCAAGGGGACGAGAGTTCTAGAAGCTAGTGATCTTTAGGAAGACGAGAGTTCTAGAAGCTAGTGGGTTTTTGGATTCTATTGAAAGAAAAAGGATTAAAAAAATAATACTATGGTAAATTATTATTTAGAAATATGTGTTTTTTTCTTGTTGTTTATTGTTGACAGCAAGTAGACACCATGTTTATATTGTAGAAGCATTGTAGTTGATTATGTGAAATGGAAGTTTTCTGTTGGGGGTGAGCAAACATGTCCAACAAAAATATAGGATGTATTTGTTGTCTAAAAGGGGAAGGTGTTACAGGCTTTGGCTTGTCCATCTCGTTAGTGGGAAGGTGTTTCAACTGAGCTGGTCCAGATTCTATTTAAGAGTGTCTGGCCCAGTGCTCCAGTTGTATTGATAGATGTGGAGAGTCAACACCTTTAGTTGATCCACCTTTTTGGTTTGCGTCCTGTCTTTAAGTTAGTTGTGGGTTTTTCTTTTGCTTGCCTCTTCTTAGGCAGATTTAGTGGGTCTCATGGTGGGTGTCTTTTAGGTCCCAGTTGTTGTTACTAGTCAACTTTCAATGGACACCGAGCAAAACTGCAACATTATGTTATAATACTTTTATTGGATCAAATGGTTGTTTTATGCAACAGAATAGATGGTTCTTAGAACTATTGTGTCTGTGTTCTACTGAGGATAGGCCTCTGGGAGAAAACATTGACAGGAGATTTACAATGTCTTTTGGGTGATAAAACCTAAAGAGACCGCATTCCAGAGCATGAGTTAATGTTTCTGTTCTATATGGTACCAGGGAGAGACCCTGGTCTCTACACAAAGAGTACTGTTTTTACAGCAGATACTGTCTGCTGTGAACTATAAGTATCTTTCATACAAATCTTAACCTTGTGACCAGTTCGATACGTCTATTGTTGGTCATGTAGGTTGAAAGGGGTGTATCTTGGCTGTAAAAGACCTTTGTACTTTTGTCTCGTGGCTCTCAACGAATCATCGGGGGGTGGTTCTTCGACCAGCCATCATTATCGTAGAGCACTCAATTGATTCACTTTATATGTGTGCGTTGTCTTGACCTGCTCCCTTATTAATAAGTGAATAAAGATTTAGTTTAAGAATAACTCTGACTTGTGTGATAAGTTTGTCTCCATTTGATATGAAAGAAATTAACCACATTTGGGGATGAGGATGTGATTCTTCACTTGGTGACCGCTCCTGACGACCTGGGTAAATGGTGCACCAGGGATCCCTCAAACTTGGGATCTCAGGGAGACCACACTTTGGGAACGGAGCAGATGGACCCACCTTTGATCTGAGAGGCAGTGAGCCGAGTCGATACAAAATCTCAAATCATTTTTTTTTTTTTTAAGAGGTGAGTGAAACACGCAAAGTGTAGTAGTTAGAAAAGCCTCGTAGGCTCTGAGTGTGTGTGAGGGGGCACCTTGGAGGTGTAAACAGGGCCCAGTCAGGAGGCTCTGAGTGTGTATTCCTGTATTTTCCCAGTATGGGAGGAGTTGCTAGATTGATTGAATAAACCTTTTTCCATCAAGTTAGAGTGAACCAAGATGGCTGACTAGCTGTTGATGTTGAAGAAGCGTCCCGTCCACTAGATTATACGTCACAGTGGCAGAATCACCTGAAAGACGCACTTCTCCATCTGCTGACTGGAGTTGGTATCGTAGTTGAGAAAATACTTTCAGACAAATAGCTAAAAAGCGACTGCATCTAAAAACCAACGGCTCCCTTTGAAAACGGGCTATGTGGCATCAGAAACATTTATTATAGTGTAAAAATGTAATACAAAGTGTAGCTAAATAGAATAACTTTGGTCATACCCACTCAGCACGTGATGTCCAAGGACGTTGAATTATGGGCGATATCAGGTCTGTCTGTTGTGGCCGCTATTTCGCCCCAAAATAGTCATCCCAAATTGGGCTGTGTATAACTATGTAAATGTCTCTCGGACAAGGTGACTTTTATCAATATACACTCTAAAAAGTAAAGGTTCCTGGAATATCCTTTAGGGGTTCTTCAAATTGAAACTGTGGGGGAACCCCTAAAAGTTATTTGAAGAACCTTTTGTGGGAACCCCTATAAGTTCTTTGAAGAACCCCTTATCATGGTTCCTCAAATAACCTTTTGGGGTTAATTTTTTAACTCCCTGTCCAGCCTCCCTCCATTATAAAAACATATTTTAATAACAATATTGATTTAAATAATTCATTGTTCATTTAGTGGCACCACAAATGTGAATTAATATTTACCAAACAATTTACCAAACAATTTACCAAACAAAACACATTACAAAATTGCTAATACTAATAATAAATAATACATTTAATAATAAATAATACATTTACTTTGTATAGTGCTTTTCATGAAATTTAAAAATATATAAATAATGATGTACAATAAAAACAACATACATTAAAAATGAATCATAGGTAAACTAACAATATTGTAGACTTGATGCTAAATACAGATTTTTCAGCTTTAGTGTGTATATCGTATCCACTTAGTTATGTTAGGAAGTTTGCCATCTTTATGACCGGCCCTGGTAACTTCACCCCAACTTCTCTTATCCCCAGAACACAGTAACTTAACAACATAAGTGTTTATCTGACATTTAAGGGAAAATAAAAAAATACAGCCGTAGCAGAGCCCCAAGTCCCATGGGGACGTCCTCGAGGGCGTGGATGTTCTCCCCCATCAAAGGCCAGCGGGATTTCACTCTCATGGTGAAATGGATTTCCGCCGATGTGCAGTAAAGGAGTGAAGAGCGGTGAAATCTGTGTCAACAAAAGTAAGAAAAGATTAATACACATACAATTAACAAAGAACATAACAAATGTTCAGCTGTAGTTTTATATCAGCATGCACACCTATGTTTATGAAGAAACAGATGATTGGTGCATAGGCATACCTTGTCACGGACATAAAGGCCACTCGGGTCCTCATTGAAGAGGTAGGGCAAGAGCAGAATCACTGCTGTGCTCTCGAGTCCTAGTAAAGTAAAGCAACGATATTACTACACTTGCTAATTTTATTACAAAATACATTAGAGAAAGGGAAGGAATAATAGCAAATACCTCTTCTGTATTGTCCTTCAGGGACTGTCAAAATAGCAGGATGATGTCCTCACCCCTGCCTCGCCTCTCTACCTCTGATAGTCCTTGAATTATATTTTTGTCTTTATCCATTCCATGGACTTGATTCGTTTCCGAGAAGATCTGAAAAGATCCGCTTTTCATCCAAAACTCCAAATGCTGCCCCCTACCCTAGAGAAGTTAAGCTCGAGATCTTGGGTCTCGACCCCGCCCTGTGCAACTGGGTCCTGGACTTTCTGACCGGCTGCCCCCAGGTGGCGAAGGTAGGAAACAATATCGTCACCCCGTTGATCCTCAACACTGGGGTCCCACAAGGGTGCGTTCTGAGCCCTCTCCTGTACTCCCTGTTCACCCATGACTGTGTGGCCATGCACGCCTCCAACTCAATCATCAAATTGGCAGACAACGCTACAGTGGTCGGCTTGATTACCAACAACGACGAGACGACCCACAGGGAAGAGGTGAGGGCACTCAGAGTGTGGTGTCAGGAAAATAACCTCTCACTCAACATCAACAAAACAAAAGGAGATGATCGGTTATAATGACCTGGTGGTTATAATGACCTGGTGGTTATAATGACCTGGTGGTTATAATGACCTGGTGTTAATAATGACCTGGTGGTTATAATGACCTGGTGGGTGTGGTTATAATGACCTGGTGGTTATAATGACCTGGTCTTAATAATGACCTGGTGGTAATAATGACCTGGTGGTTATAATGACCTGGTGGTAATAATGACCTGGTGGTAATAATGACCTGGTGGTTATAATGACATGGTGGTAATAATGACCTGGTGGGTGTGGTTATAATGACCTGGTGGTTATAATGACCTGGTGGTTATAATTGTTACGCACGCCTCTATAAAGAGGGAACGCAACTCCCTGCTGCAACTCAACTCTCCGTGAAGCGAAAGAGGTATGAACATGAGCAATTGATAATGTGGAAAAAAGCTGACACTTGTACATTATCAATTGCAATTTGTTCAAAGGAATAAGAAATTGCTTTAATGATGTGCACAAGTGACTAGATGATTTGGAATTTGTACAAGTAGTATCAAGAATTACACTTTTGATCTAAGAAATGCACCAAAGTCACTGAGAAAACTGTAATCACTTTCCCAGTGGAATACAACCTAACAGACAAGAAGCCATTCTTTACAAAACAGTATGAATACAAACAATGGCAGGGCTGATTTGTGATGAAGAGGGTATGGGCCATTAACAAAGCCATCACCTACAGAGAGATGAACCTGGAGAAGAGTCCCCTAAGCAAGCTGGTCATTGTGCTCTGTTCACAAACATAAACACACCCCACAGAGCCCCTGGACAACAGCACAATTAGACCCAACCAAATCATGAGAAAACAAAAAGATAATTACTTGACACATTGGAAAGAATTAACCAAAAAACTGAGAAAACTAGAATGCTATTTGGCCCTAAACAGAGAGTACACAGTGGCAGAATACCTGACCACTGTGACTGACCCAAACTTAAGGAAAGCTTTGACTATGTACAGACTCAGTGAGCATAAATGTCAAATGTGTGATTTCATGAACTGGTACATACAAGAAAACCAGGTTTTAAAGTTCTGTTCAATAGCCATCCCATCATTACAAAACATTTGAAAGGCTAAGTCTATCATCTCCTGAGAAGTGGTAACTATTCACATTAACATTTCAAAGAGGTTTGGTGCCCCCTGGTGGCTGAACCCGAGATCAATGAGAGATCTTGTCAGAAACAATGACAGAGTCCCACTTCTCAGCTATCTTTATTTACATCAAACTAAACTAACTGCTATCTTGAAATGTTGAAAAAGTGTTTTTAAATAATCCAGGCTGATCCCTCACCTTGATCACCTCTGGAGTTGAGGTTAACAGCCGAGGTAATTTTTATGATGAAAATGAAAAAAAAAAAAATGAATAATATAAATAAAATGAAGATGCAGCTGTCTTTGAAATGATCAAACTGAACACACTGCTATCTTGAAATGTTGAAAAAGTGTTTTTAAATAAATAAAAGATGTATATTTTGTCAGGCTGAATGTTTGAATATATGAGGTGATTTGAGTCATGCTTCTTCAGTAGTGGAATAAAGACAATTAGCATTTGAATGTTGTCAAGAAATACTGGAGTGATGTCAGATTGTTAATGAAATTGATTAGTACAATTTATTATACTGCTTTCATGTGTGTATATACACAAACATCTGCAACAATTATCATATTACATGTATTTTTTTAAACAAGCAGCTTTTTCAACTTGTAGAAAACAGCTGGCTACATTTTGAAGTGCTGCATTTTGATTAAAGTGGGTCACCAACGCAGTAAGTGTAACACAGCTCTTTTTTTGTTAGTCACTTTTTGTTAAATAATACTCTTTCAATTCAGAGCCTGGATTTTCCCCTGAGGCTAATATCCATATCATGCTGCAATCAATTGAACAGGGCAAACGATAAGGATAAGGTAGTACATCATTAAAATACTCCTTCTACAATGTTAAAACATTCTACATTGTGACATCATTAAAATACTCCTTCTACAATGTTAAAACATTCTACATTGTGACATTATTTCATTGATATCATGAAACAACTCATTCATGTATGTATTTTCTGATGTTTGATCAGACACCTTTTATCAGAGTATCTCTTGTCACATTGATCACAGCGGAGAGGTTTCTCTCCTGTGTGTGTTCTCTGGTGTGAAGTCAGCTGGCCAGATGTAGGAAAACTCTTCTCACAATGATTACAACTATAAGATTTCTCTCCTGTGTGTGTTCTCTGGTGTCGAATCAGATGGCTTGATGTAGTAAAACTCATCCCACATTGATCACAGATATAAGGTTTCTCTCCTGTGTGTGTTCTCTGGTGTAAAGTCAGCTGGCTAGATGAAGTAAAACTCATCCCACATTGATCACAGATATAAGGCTTCTCTCCTGTGTGTATTCTCTGGTGTATAGTCAGATGACCAGATGTAGTAAAACTCTTCCCACATTGACCACAGCTGTAAGGTTTCTCTCCTGTGTGTATTCTCTGGTGTAATGTCAGCTGGCCAGATCGACCAAAACTCTTCCCACATTGACCACAGCTATACGGTTTCTCTCCTGTGTGTATTCTCTGGTGTAGAGTCAGATGGCCAGATGTAGTAAAACTCTTCCCACATTGACCACAGCTGTAAGGTTTCTCTCCTGTGTGTGTTCTCTGGTGTGATATCAGGCTGGTTGACTGAGTAAAACTCTTCCCACATTGACCACAGCTATAAGGTGTCTCTCCTGTGTGTGTTCTCTGGTGTAGAGTCAGATTGCTAGATGTAGTAAAACTCTTCCCACATTGACCACAACTATAAGGTGTCTCTCCTGTGTGTGTTCTCTGGTGTATAGTCAGAGTGCTAGATGCACCAAAACTCTTCCCACATTGATCACAGCTATAAGATTTCTCTCCTGTGTGTGTTCTCTGATGCACTGTCAGATCCCTAGATTGACAAAAACTCTTCCCACATTGACCACAGCTATAAGGTTTCTCTCCTGTGTGTGTTCTCTGGTGTAATGTCAGAGAGCCAGATGTAGTAAAACTCTTCCCACATTGACCACAGCTATAAGGTTTCTCTCCTGTGTGTGTTCTCTGGTGTGATATCAGGCTGGTTGACTGAGTAAAACTCTTCCCACATTGACCACAGCTGTAAGGCTTCTCTCCTGTGTGTATTCTCTGGTGCACTGTCAGCTGTCCAGATTGACTAAAACTCTTCCCACATTGATCACAGCTATAAGGTTTCTCTCCTGTGTGTATTGTCTGGTGTTGAATCAGATGGCAAGATTGATCAAAACTCTTCCCACATTGAACACAGCTAAATGGTTTATCTCCTGTGTGTGTTCTCTGATGAATTTTAATGCCTGATGAGGTGAATCTCTTCCCACAGTCAGAGCAGCAATGAGATTTCTTCCCTGTGGGTCTCTGCTGGTGTTTCTGGAGGAGTTCTGATGTGGAGAGACTCTTCTCTGCCTCGTCAGCATCATGAGGTTGTTGAGGATTCCCAGAGGATCCACGATAGTCCCGTCTCTCTCCTGTGTGAACAACAAAGTCAAATGGTTCAAGGCCCACAACAGTGGAAATTCACTGTAAAAGGTGATGCCAACAGCGTAGCCATGATGTTGTACAACAACTGACGTCTGTAATGAATGTAATGATTTGACATTTGTCTTAAAATGAGCAACAATAATCATATTTTGTATTGTTTTCACATTAGTAGTAACATCGATGATTGAGCCAGATGACTTTTGGTCTCCAATATGGGCCCCTTTCTGTGTTTAATAAAATTGCGGCACGAGGGCGAAGCACATACAATCAAATTGTAGAAACACCTCCCTGCTAATGAGGAAACCACTAGTTATGGATGTAGTATATCTGGTAATGAGGAAACCGATAGTTATGGATGTAGCATATCTGGTAATGAGGAAACCACTAGTTATGGATGTAGTATATCTGGTAATGAGGAAACCACTAGTTATGGATGTAGTATATCTGGTTGTAGAAACTCCTTCCCGCTAGTGAGGATAATAGTTATAGCAAAGATTTTAGTTTTTCACAAAGTATTCTGAATGTGAATGGGTGAAAACTCAGGGGAGTAGCCTCCATTTCCAGGTTGCTTATGAGTGCATTTCACACTACTTTGGATTATAATTGTAAGGCTCGTTTGAATGTCCTGCTTAATATAATGTTTGTGTGATCATCGCAAATCAACCGCTTTGTACTTAAAAAACCCTTCAACCAGTAAAATGTTCTTTGTCTTTTCCATCAGCCTGACAATGAGGGTTTGTACACTGTTTGCCAAATTGTCCCATAACTTCACCTAACAACAAATATACCTGTAATGAACGAAGAAGCACTTTGGTTGTTGTTGCATGACATACATAGTGTACTGTAGGACCCATAACAACAACATAGACCTACTGTAGGACCCATAACGTCACCTAACAACAACATAGACCTACTGTAGGACCCATAACAATAACATAGACCTACTGTAGGACCCATAACAACAACATAGACCTACTGTAGGACTCATAACTTCACCTAACAATAACATAGACCTACTGTAGGAGCCATAACTTCACCTAACAACAACATAGACCTACTGTAGGAGCCATAACTTCACCTAACAACAACATAGACCTACTGTAGGACCCATAACAACAACATAGACCTACTGTAGGACCCATAACATTACCTAACAATAACATATACCTACTGTAGGACCCATAACATTACCTAACAATAACATATACCTACTGTAGGACCCATAACATTACCTAACAATAACATAGACCTACTGTAGGAGCCATAACTTCACCTAACAATAACATAGACCTACTGTAGGACCCATAACTTCACCTAACAACAAATATAGGAAAATAGCTCTGTGTGTTGTACAATAGCCTATCCATCAAGGAACAGTTCTCTACACATTATGAGCTAAGTATCTCTGTTTCCAAACAGACTAACGAGACCCAACTGTAAATCAAGCAGACAATAACATTATAAACATCAATTTGTTAGGGATGTTGGATCCAACGTGGAGCACGGCATAACTGTCTTTACCAGAGTAATGAATGAAGAAGCACTTTGGTTGTTGTTGCATGTCGTGATGTTTGTCATGTGACTGGCATTCAGAAAATGATTTCCTGGATCAGCTGATGATAGTTTAGTAACTAAACAGCTACAGTATTAAGAATTATGTGTAATTATTGAAGAAACACATTAATGACAGTATCCATTTGGGTGTTGTCAATAAAGTTAAGGTGACTAGGTTAGAACCATTTTATTTTTTTTATTTTTTTATTTCACCTTTATTTAACCAGGTAGGCCAGTTGAGAACAAGTTCTCATTTGCAACTGCGACCTGGCCAAGATAAAGCATAGCAGTGTGAACAGACAACAACACAGAGTTACACATGGAGTAAACAATAAACAAGTCAATAACATGGTAGAAAAAAGAGAATCTATATACAATGTGTGCAGAAGGCATGAGGTAGGCAATAAATCGAATAATTACTGGTGTGCAAAAGAGCAGAAAAGTAAATAAATAAAAGCAGTATGGGGGTGAGGTAGGTAAATTGGGTGGGTAGTTTACAGATGGACTATGTACAGCTGCAGCGATCGGTTAGCTGCTCGGATAGCAGATTTTTAAAGTTGTTGAGGGAGATAAAAGTCTCCAACTTCAGAGATTTTTGCAATTCGTTCCAGTCGCAGGCAGCAGAGAACTGGAAGGAAAGGCGTCCAAATTAGGTTTTGGCTTTAGGGATGATCAGTGAGATACACCTGCTGGAGCGCGTGCTACGGGTGGGTGTAGCCATCGTGACCAGTGAACTGAGATAAGGCGGCACTTTACCTAGCATAGCCTTGTAGATGACCTGGAGCCAGTGGGTCTGACGACGAACATGTAGCGAGGGCCAGCCGACTAGGGCATACAGGTCGCAGTGGTGGGTCGTATAAGGTGCTTTAGTAACAAAACGGATGGCACTGTGATAAACTGCATCCAGTTTGCTGAGTAGAGTATTGGAAGCTATTTTGTAGATGACATCGCCGAAGTCGAGGATCGGTAGGATAGTCAGTTTTACTAGGGTAAGTTTGGCGGCGTGAGTGAAGGAGGCTTTGTTCCGGAATAGAAAGCCGACTCTAGATTTGAATTTGGATTGGAGATGTTTGATATGAGTCTGGAAGGAGAGTTTGCAGTCTAGCCAGACACCTAGGTACTTTAAGCAAACTCTGAAATTATTTAGGATTTCTGTGCCCATGAAAACTGTTTTCCCAGCGTAACATAAGGAGGCACTAAATGTTACATAGTTAGAGTGCATTTCAGAGATCTGAATACAAAAAACTGTCCTAACAGGACAATAATCTGTAATGCGTTATCATTCTAAATGTCCTGAATAAAGGAACAGTTCTCTGTGGTTTATCTTGGACTTATTTTTCTACTGTATTATTGATGTTTGATTATTGTATGTTTGTTACACTCCATGTGTAACTCTGTGTTGTCTGTGTCACACTGCTTTGCTTTATCTTGGCCAGGTCGCAATTGTAAATGAGAACTTGTTCTCAACTTGCCTACCTGGTTAAATAAAGGTGAAATAAATAAATAAAATAGATCAGCAACGGTGGCTTGCAAACAGTGGATAGTAAGTAGCCCACCTTTGGAATAACTATGTATAGTTATAACTGTAGTATCCTGTATAACTGTAGTATCCTGTATAACTGTAGTATCCTGTATAACTGTAGTATCCTGTATAACTATGTATAGTTATAACTGTAGTATCCTGTATAACTGTAGTATCCTGTATAACTATGTATAGTTATAACTGTAGTATCCTGTATAACTGTAGTATCCTGTATAACTGTAGTATCCTGTATAACTGTGTATAGTTATAACTGTAGTATCCTGTATAACTATGTATAGTTATAACTGTAGTATTCTGTATAACTGTAGTATCCTGTATAACTGTAGTATCCTGTATAACTGTAGTATCCTGTATAACTATGTATAGTTATAACTGTAGTATCCTGTAAACCTATGTATAGTTATAACTGTAGTATTCTGTATAACTGTAGTATCCTGTATAACTGTAGTATCCTGTATAACTGTAGTATCCTGTATAACTGTGTATAGTTATAACTGTAGTATCCTGTATAACTGTAGTATCCTGTATAACTGTAGTATCCTATATAACTATGTATAGTTATAACTGTAGTATCCTGTATAACTGTAGTATCCTGTATAACTGTAGTATCCTGTATAACTATGTATAGTTATAACTGTAGTATCCTGTATAACTATGTATAGTTATAACTGTAGTATCCTGTATAACTATGTATAGTTATAACTGTAGTATCCTGTATAACTGTAGTATCCTGTATAACTGTGTATAGTTATAACTGTAGTATCCTGTATAACTGTAGTATCCTGTATAACTGTAGTATCCTGTATAACTATGTATAGTTATAACTGTAGTATCCAGTATAACTATGTATAGTTATAACTGTAGTATCCTGTATAACTATGTATAGTTATAACTGTAGTATCCTGTATAACTATGTATAGTTATAACTGTAGTATCCTGTATAACTATGTATAGTTATAACTGTAGTATCCTGTATAACTGAAGTATCCTGTATAACTGTAGTATCCTGTATAACTATCTATAGTTATAACTGTAGTATCCAGTATAGTCTGGGAGGAGGTGAAACCACTCAGGCTTATTTGATGTGATCTAATGTTTTGATCATCTAGTTTTCCTTACACGCATTCAGTCACCAAAGGGGGTTCGGTCATTCCTTTGTTTATATACTGTCTCATTGACAAAAATATTTTGGATTATTTGTTTACATCATTCCTTTGTCTCGACCCAGTAAACAGTAAACGTGCTGAGGTTCTACTGTTGCCAAGGAGACACATTTTATTATTTATTTACAGTTTGGAGGGTTGGGGGTCTGACATCCAGGATACACATTTTATTATTTATTTACAGTTTGGAGGGTTGGGGGTCTGACATCCAGGCGACACATTTTAGTTCTAATGGTGCCGTTCTGTTATTCTTTTCAGCTTCTTTTTCCAAGCATCTTACATTACTCTGAGACTAGTTATCCTGGGATCTTACATTACTCTGAGACTAGTTATCCTGGGATCTTACATTACTCAGAGACTAGTTATCCTGGGATCGTACATTACTCTGAGACTAGTTATCCTGGGGAATAGTTTCAATACATTTGCAAAAAACCTAAACCTGTTTTTGCTTTGGCATTATGGGGTATTGTGATGTCATTATGGGGTATTGTGATGTCATTATGGGGTATTGTGAAACATTTTAGAATAAAGGGATGCACCGATATGACATTTTTGGCCAATACCGATATCCAATATTTTCCTTACCCCAAAAAACGATACCGATAACCGATATTAAAATTTTTAGAGGCCTTTTAAGCATTCTAGTACAGCATTCTAATAGTTAACACACACACGGACGCAGCGGTCTAAGCCACTGCATCTCAGTGCAAGAGGTGTCACAACAATCCCTGGTTCGAATCCAGGCTGTATCACATCCGGCCGTCATTGGGATCCCACAGTAGTTGTCTATTATTGGTGTAGAGAGGACGACAAAGGAGAGGGAACCCACAGATAGATAGGAAGATAGAAATTATCATTATTACTAGAAAATATTCATTTAAAATCCAGGAATTTTACAACTTTAGCTCTCTAGGTCAAGCCAGTAGGATACAGTAGGTTGTATCTCTCTAGGTCATGCCAGTAGGTTACAGTAGGTTGTATCTCTCCAGGTCATGCCAGTAGGCTACAGTAGGTTGTATCCAAGTGGTTGTATCTCTCTAGGTCATGCCAGTAGGCTACAGTAGGTTGTAACTCTCTAGGTCATGCCAGTAGGTTACAGTAGGTTGTATCTCTCTAGGTCATGCCAGTAGGCTACAGTAGGTTGTATCTCTCTAGGTCATGCCAGTAGGCTACAGTAGATGTATCTCTCTAGGTCATGCCAGTAGGCTACAGTAGGTTGTATCTCTCTAGGTCATGCTAGTAGGTTACAGTAGGTTGTATCTCTCTAGGTCATGCCAGTAGGCTACAGTAGGTTGCATCTCTCCAGGTCATGCCAGTAGGCTACAGTAGGTTGCATCCAAGTGGTTGTATCTCTCTAGGTCATGCCAGTAGGCTACAGTAGGTTGTATCTCTCTAGGTCATGCCAGTAGGCTACAGTAGATGTATCTCTCTAGGTCATGCCAGTAGGCTACAGTAGGTTGTATCCAAGTGGTTGTATCTCTCTAGGTCATGCCAGTAGGCTACAGTAGGTTGTAACTCTCCAGGTCATGCCAGTAGGTTACAGTAGGTTGTAACTCTCTAGGTCATGCCAGAAGGTTACAGTAGGTTGTATCTCTCTAGGTCATGCCAGTAGGCTACAGTAGGTTGTATCTCTCTAGGTCATGCCAGTAGGCTACAGTAGATGTATCTCTCTAGGTCATGCCCGTAGGCTACAGTAGGTTGTATCTCTCTAGGTCATGCTAGTAGGTTACAGTAGGTTGTATCTCTCTAGGTCATGCCAGTAGGCTACAGTAGGTTGCATCTCTCCAGGTCATGCCAGTAGGCTACAGTAGGTTGTATCCAAGTGGTTGTATCTCTCTAGGTCATGCCAGTAGGCTACAGTAGGTTGTATCTCTCTAGGTCATGCCAGTAGGCTACAGTAGATGTATCTCTCTAGGTCATGCCAGTAGGCTACAGTAGGTTGTATCTCTCTAGGTCATGCTAGTAGGCTACAGTAGATGTATCTCTCTAGGTCATGCCAGTAGGCTACAGTAAGTTGTATCTCTCTAGGTCATGCCAGTAGACTACAGTAGGTTGTAACTCTCTAGGTCATGCCAGTAGGTTACAGTAGGTTGTAACTCTCTAGGTCATGCCAGTAGGTTACAGTAGGTTGTATCTCTCTAGGTCATGCCAGTAGGTTACAGTAGATTGTAACTCTCTAGGTCATGCCAGTAGGTTACAGTAGGTTGTAACTCTCTAGGTCATGCCAGTAGGTTACAGTAGGTTGTAACTCTCTAGGTCATGCCAGTAGGTTGTATCTCTCTAGGTCATGCCAGTAGGCTACAGTAGGTTGTAACTCTCTAGGTCATGCCAGTAGGTTGTAACTCTCTAGGTCATGCCAGTAGGTTGTATCTCTCTAGGTCATGCCAGTAGGTTACAGTAGGTTGTATCTCTCTAGGTCATGCCAGTAGGCTTCAGTAGGTTGTAACTCTCTAGGTCATGCCAGTAGGTTACAGTAGGTTGTATCTCTCTAGGTTATGCCAGTAGGTTACACTAGGTTGTAACTCTCTAGGTCATGCCAATAGGTTACAGTAGGTTGTATCTCTCTAGGTCATGCCAGTAGGTTACAGTAGATTGTAACTCTCTAGGTCATGCCAGTAGGCTACTGTAGGTTGTATCTCTCTAGGTCATGCCAGTAGGTTACAGTAGGTTGTATCTCTCTAGGTCATGCCAGTAGGTTACACTAGGTTGTATCTCTCTAGGTCATGCCAGTAGGTTACAGTAGGTTGTAACTCTCTAGGTCATGCCAGTAGGTTACAGTAGGTTGTATCTCTCTAGGTCATGCCAGTAGGCTACAGTAGGTTGTAACTCTCTAGGTCATGCCAGTAGGCTACAGTTGGTTGTATCTCTCTAGGTCATGCCAGTAGGCTACAGTAGGTTGTAACTCTCTAGGTCATGCCAGTAGGCTACAGTAGGTTGTATCTCTCTAGGTCATGCCAGTAGGCTACAGTAGGTTGTATCTCTCTAGGTCATGCCAGTAGGCTACAGTTGGTTGTATCCAAGTGGAAACAATTATCAACCCAATGTGGAAAGTGTCGAATTTGGTCAACAACAAAATTAATGGCTTATTTGCTACGTGAAGTTTACTTGATCTAACAGAAGTTTCGTAATGATTAAGTTGTTATGTGGACACGTGACATACCGACAACTTTGATAAAAACATTATAGGAGTTGTCTCCAGATCGCTATGCATATTAATGCTAATAGCTTAGCATCTCTCTCCATTGAATACAGGCGGTGCATATTCATGCTAGTAGCGTAGCATCTCTCTCCATTGAATACAGGCGGTGCATATTCATGCTAGTAGCTTAGCATCTCTCTCCATTGAATACAGGCAGTTGACGTCAACAACCCTCATAGAATATAAACAATAGATTACAATAATAAGATGTATCCACCAATCCAAAGAAAGGATAGGCGGGAGCTAGACAACCCGCAGTGAAGCTTTGTGGACAACAACTCCCCTTGTCAGGGCGGAGAGACATCTTGTCAGTATATCCATTATCTTTGGTGTAGCCAACCCAACTCTCACATGGCACTATTGGGGGGCACGGTGTGTAGTAAAACATCACTACATGAAAATCACAACATGCCGTGCCCCCCAGTCTACGGTCAGCAGAAAGACCCTTCTCAAATATATATGTTAAGTCACTTTTTGGAAACGGAACTGAGAAAACAAGGGGTAGCTTGTTCTCTACGTCGTCTGATTCTAGACATATCAGTCATCATCCTGGGCCCTCCGTTGAAGAGGTATTGACGAGCCAACTCTGAATATCCAAAGTTAAAAACGAATTTAAGGTGGTACTTACTGGTGTTAATCAGATCTCCTATCTCCTCCTCTTCATCTTTCAATGTGACAGTTATCTCCCCTTCATTCTTCACTCCAAAAACTGCATCCTCCTCTTTCTCTTCCTCCTCTTCTTTCATTGTAACATCCTCCTCCTCTTTCACTCTGAATGCGTCTTCCTCTTCTTTCACTGAAACGTCTTTCTCTTCTTCTTTCACTGTAACAGCCTCACCCTCTACTTCTATTTTTACTGTGATA
Organism: Salvelinus alpinus; assembly: GCF_045679555.1. Lineage (NCBI taxonomy): Eukaryota > Metazoa > Chordata > Actinopteri > Salmoniformes > Salmonidae > Salvelinus > Salvelinus alpinus. The sequence goes on along the minus strand of NC_092087.1, from coordinate 114,513,335 downwards.
TCCTCTTCTTCCTTCTCCTCTTTCACGACAATGTTCAGCCCCAGAGCTTCTTTCTCCGTCCAGCAGACCCCCTCTTCTTTAACGAGAGGGGAGATGTTTAGTGAGCTCATGTTCAGGGATGTTAGCTAGCTATCATTAGCGACTAGGCTAGTGCTAATTTAACCAGCCAGCTACTATAGCTGACTAATACAAAATAACGTAATATTAAATTATATAGGTTAACAACTAGATACGACCTAAGTGTGTCGAAAACACAGTAGCTAATATACACCTAAAGCGTATAAATAGCTTGAATCTTTCGGCTATGTTGGCTAGCAAGCTACCGAGGTGGTTGACGAGCTGTTTATGAAGAACCGTCCACTAGATTATACGTCACGCTGGCAGCGTCGCCTGAAAGACGCACATCGCCGTCTGCTGACTGGAGGGGAAACGCAGTTGAGGATCATATTTTATTTTCAGACAAAGATTATTTTAAATGGATTTAATTAAATAATACTATTATATTGAGACATACAAAGACAGGAATGTGTTGATTGATTAGTGCGAATAAAAATTGTTTACCACAGCATATTTAAGGCAGTTTCATTAAGTTATATTACATCTAAATTAGCAGCTAGCTACTGTAGGTCTATACTGCTCCTACATGGTGTAACAATACATCATATAGATGTATATAATGAACAGACTAGGTCTATACTGCTCCTACATGGTGTAACAATACATCATGTAGATGTATATAATGAACAGACTAGGTCTATACTGCTCCAACATGGTGCAACAATACATCATGTAGATGTATATAATGAACAGACTAAGTCTATACTGCTCCTACATGGTGTAACAATACATCATGTAAATTTACACTACCATTCAAAAGTTTGGGGTCACTTAGAAATGTCCTTGTCTTTTAAAGAAAATCAAAATGTTTCTTTTATTTACCTGTTTTTGCTTTGTCATTATGGGGTATTGTGATGTCATTATGGGCCAATGTGATGTCTTATGGGGTATTGTGATGTCATTATTGGGTATTTTGTAGATTAATGAGGGAAAAATGATTGAATCAATTTTAGAATAAGGCTGTAATGTAACAAAATGTGGAATAAGTGAAGGGGTCTGAATGCTTTCCGAATCCATTGTATATATAGGGGCAGTACTTAGTGACATCACTTCATGAAACAGGAGGTACAAATATATAACATAGTTTCACAGTATCAACATTCAATGTGTAAAAATATATGACCAAGCTGGAAGAGGAAACGCCAGCCCAGCCACAATCCTAGAGGTTCACTGATGATCAACCTCCTCCTTCACATCTGACTCCTGATGATCAACCTCCTCCTTCACATCTGACTCCTGATGATCAACCTCCTCCTTCACATCTGACTCCTGATGATCAACCTCCTCCTTCACATCTGACTCCTGATGATCAACCTCCTCCTTCACATCTGACTCCTGATGATCAACCTCCTCCTTCACATCTGACTCCTGATGATCAACCTCCTCCTTCACATCTGACTCCTGATGATCAACCTCCTCCTTCACATCTGACTCCTGATGATCAACCTCCTCCTTCACATCTGACTCCTGATGATCAACCTCCTCCTTCACATCTGACTCCTGATGATCAACCTCCTCCTTCACATCTGACTCCAGTGATCAATCCAGAGCGTCTTCTTTTTTGGGGAATCCCGATGGACGACGTCATCCAATAGGACGTCATCACCACAACCGCCCACAAATTAATTGTCATTGAGGTTATTAATGAAAAGACCATTAGCAATATGTCCTGTCTGGTAACTTGTCTCGTTCAAAGGATTTACATTGGCAGGTGCACAGGGAGAAACACCATTAAAAAAACTCAGTTGATCTTAAACTGCGGAAACACTTTTGTAAGTCTTTAACTGCATCAAAGTCTGTGGCCTGAGGGCCTCCCGGGTGGCGCAGTGGTCTAGCTGTGCCACCAGAGTCTCTGGGTTCGCGCCCAGGCTCTGTCGTAGCCGGCCGCGACCGGGAGGTCCGTGGGGCGACGCACAATTGGCATAGCGTCGTCCGGGTTAGGGAGGGTTTGGCCGGTAGGGATATCCTTGTCTCATCGCGCTCCAGCGACTCCTGTGGCGGGCCGGGCGCAGTGCGAGCTAACCGAGGGGGCCAGGTGCACAGTGTTTCCTCCGACACATTGGTGCGGCTGGCTTCCGGGTTGGAGGCGCGCTGTGTTAAGGAGCAGTGCGGCTTGGTTGGGTTGTGCTTCGGAGGACGCATGGCTTTCGACCTTCGTCTCTCCCGAGCCCGTACGGGAGTTGTAGCGATGAGACAAGATAGTAATTACTAGCGATTGGTATACCACGAAAATTGGGGAGAAAAGGGGATAAAATAAAAAAATAGTCTGTGGCCTGTGATGTTGGGACAAATGATAGTCCCTTATTATACAAGAGACAAAATTCACAAATTCTACAGCACAACGTCAGAGTCATGTCTTCAGTGTAAAACTAACAATGACTCAATAATCCTTCTGGGAATGTTATGATGTCATAAAGGTATGGGCGGAGTTAGAAAGTTGGCTGTCAGAAGTACAGTTATACAATGTAAAATTACTTTTAATCTGTCTGTCTGTATATTTCAAAACATGGCATTTGAGAGTGCAGTGAGATACCTCAGAGTTGGATAGGTGCTAGGTGCTGATGAATGCTCTGGCTGTGTTCCAGTGGGTCTGGGCAGGTGTGATGTAGTTAATGGAGATGGGGGTGTGTTCTAGTGGGTCTGATGTAGTTAATGGAGATGTAGGTGTGTTGTAGTGGGTCTGGGCAGGTGTGATGTAGTTAATGGAGATGGAGGTGTGTTCTAGTGGGTCTGGACAGGTGTGATGTAGTTAATGGAGATGGAGGTGTGTTCTAGTGGGTCTGGGCAGGTGTGATGTAGTTAATGGAGATGGAGGTGTGTTCTAGTGGGTCTGGGCAGGTGTGATTTAGTTAATGGAGATGGAGGTGTGTTCTAGTGGGTCTGGGCAGGTGTGATGTAGTTAATGGAGATGGAGGTGTGTTCTAGTGGGTCTGGGCAGGTGTGATGTAGTTAATGTTTCTATGATGTTGTTTGTATGTGTATCTTTTGTACTGTTTATAAAATATCAAATAAAATATTAAAACATTTCCAATGTTCCATTTCCATTTCCAACATTTCCAATGCAAAATGCAAAATAACACCATACAGTTCTATTTTTGGAGTTATTACATTAAACCAATCAGAATTTAGAAGAATGCCAAAGTCAGGTGTGAATTAATATGGAGGACCAGCCTATTCCCTATGATGTAAACTACAACAGAAATAACTTAAAATGTATAACTTAAAATTAAACCAATAATTTGCACTCATGACTTGAGTGATTAAAGTAAACCACAGTTTTGTAAATACATAATGCCATCTAACCAAATATCAAAGAATGTTAGCTATATGCAGTTATCTTAGCCAGCCAGCTAACATTAGCTATATGCAGTTATCTTAGCCAGCCAGTTAACATTAGCTATATGCAGTTATCTTAGCCAGCCAGCTAACATTAGCTATATGCAGTTATCTTAGCAGTTATCTTAGCCAGCCAGCTAACATTAGCTATATGCAGTTATCTTAGCCAGCCAGCTAACATTAGCTATTTAGCCAACTAGCTATTAGCCTAACCAGCGTAGCCAATCAGCACGGTTATGGTCAGCGAGACCAACTAACGTTACCGGAGCTGGAGCCCAACTAAAACATAAAAAAGAGCAGAGACATACAGAAAATACAAAATCCCTTACATCCAAAATAGATTCCAGAAGTCAGTCAGAGTGCTAGCAATAAGCCAAGGTGGAAAATGTTACAAAACTCCCATAGTCTAATTCACAGAAAACATGAAACTGAAAAGTAGTCACTATGGTCAGCGAATTATCTTAGTCAGCCAGCTAACAATATATGATGACCTATATGCAGTTATCTTAGCCAGCTAACATTATCTATATGCAGTTATCTTAGCCAGCTATCATTATCTATATGCAGTTATCTTAGCCAGCTATCATTATCTATATGCAGTTATCTTAGCCAGCCAGCTAACATTATCTATATGCAGTTATCTTAGCCAGCTAACATTAGCTATATGCTGTTATCTTAGCAAACCAGCTAACATTAGCTATTTAGTCAACTAGCTATGGTCAGAAAGATGGAGCCCAACTACCGGAGACCAGTTAGAACCCAACTAAAACATGATGTGTGTTGAACGCGTTTGCATATCAAAAGATTAGGGACGAAATGAAGCTTCAGACGTCATTGATCACTGCTGATAAAGTGACACACTGCTTTGAAGTTTACTGCTAAGCGATTTCAGCGCATGCCTCGTAGCTCCGGTATCAAATGTTACACGTAACAGCGCGTGCTACGGGTGGGTGTTGTTATCGTGACCAGTGAGCTGAGTAACGAATATCGAAAAGTTGACAAAACAAAAAGGAGCAAGCAGGGGCCTGTTGCACAAAACTAGGATAAGGGATTAAGCCAGGATATCTTGGTGATCCTGGCTCAATTGATCCGTAATCCGGTTGCACTAAAGATGGATAGGGGGCAGGAGGATATGTTATGGTATAAATTACCATGGAGATTTATTCTGTGGAGCTAGCCTGCTCCAGACCAGGCTAAATTCCAGGATCTATTTAATCTCATCCCTAATGTCAGTCAGCAGTCACCACAAATGGAAACCAATAGTTATTTCACTGCTCACTATACATTGTTATCACATATAACTAGACCCACTGTTATTATTTAAACGTTTGTGATCATTAATTTCAATGATTTTGGATAAAAAATGATTTTTAGATGATGTTGCTATCATTAGATAATTTACAGTTTCCCAAAGACTATAAGGCTATATATAAAATGATAGAATATTAGGGCCACAGAGGGGAAAAAAACACAAGTCATAATATTGTAACCAGTTGTTTTAAAGGAGGACAGTTGTTAAAATGACAGATGTGGGGCATTTCGTGAAATTGTACTTCAGTATGGTTTCATAAACAAAGACATGCTGATGTGCCAGAATATTAAGTATCACATTGTCATAAGTATCAAAACTGTAAAAACAATATGTAGCTTTTCTGCAGAAAGAACCAGCCTCAAATTTATGACTTTATCCTTTTTCTTCAGTGTGGCCCTAGTACTCTGTCATATAAACAAATACACATTCCATATGAATATAAAAACACAATGTGTAACATTATGTTCCTTTATTGAATAAGGACAAAACAAAGCAGGTAAACCATCAGCTCCTTTCGAAACTGAAGTCACAGTGACTCTACAAGATGGAAAGCACAGAATCCAAGCATATTATACAAAATGATACATACACATTCAAAGGTCTGTATATAACACACCCTGCATGTCTGCACACTAAAATAAATGCAGGACAAATCCATACACATCAACTGAACAGACAAATGAATGGATGCAGTAGCCTCCCTGCAGCCTTGTATTACACACAGTATACCGCACAAACATCATAAGAGGCCAAATTCGTCAAAAAACGAACCCAAAAAAAACCAAATTCCTCTGCCACCGCAGGACATATTTAACCAAAATTGAAAGCACACATACTAACTAAAATAATTCAACACATATTGGTCCCTCAGCAGCCGACCACTGTCGTCATCAGGGAAGATTGCCGGATTGTCCCAGTCCATGGCTGGTGGCACTCTGGGGGCCCTCTCCTTCCTCAGGCAGGCCACATTGTGGAGGACAGCACAAGCCACAGTAATATCACATGCCCTAACAGGGCTGACCCTTAATTTGTGAAGGCAGTGAAAGCGTGCCTTCAGGAGGCCAAAGGTCATTTCAACTCTGGCCCTGGTCCTGGCATGGGCATGGTTGTAGGCCTGCTGTGCTTCCTGGGGGTCTGTGAAAGGTGTCAGGAGAAAAGGCTGGCAGCCATACCCCCTGTCTCCCAGCAACACACCAGAGAATTCACCTGTCAACACAAAATCTCATCATTACTACCTCATAAACACAGTGATATTCTTGACACAGCCATGATGGTTATAAATAGGGGTTGTGTGGCTTACCTTGTGATAGGCACTGATAGATTTCAGAGGCCCGAAAGATTCTGGAGTCATGGACTGAGCCAGGCCATTTTGCCACAACATTGCTGATCACACAGTCAGCATTGCAGACCATCTGAAATCATAAGATTAGGAATATTACACCAATCAATGCACATCACTGGCAATGCAGAGTGTTCGTCAATGGACAATATCAAAAAGTTATGTTCACCTGTACATTAATGCTGTGAAAGGATTTCCTATTCACAAAATCGGCCTCATGGGCACCTGAGGGGGCTTTTATCCTTATGTGTGTGCAGTCCACTGCACCAATGACATTGGGGAAACCTGTCACACAAAGTAATGAGTATCCTACTATGTGTTAACAGTTGTCCTGTAATTTGTAGATCCTCTTACCTGCAATCCTATAGAACTCCTCTTTGATGTCACAGAGTCTTCTGTGGCCAGGGAAGGAGATGAAGACATCTGCTAATGCTTTGATAGCCAGACACACACTCCTTATTGTGCGGCAAATTGTGGCCTTGTTCAGCTGTTCTGCATCCCCCACTGAGTACAGGAAGGCTCCACTAGCAAAAAAGCGCAAGGCCACACAAACCATTTGCTCCACACTCAGTGCATGGCTCCGTGCAGTGCGGTGCTTAATCCTGGGACCCAGTAGTCTGCATAGATACCTGATGCCATCTGCAGAAAACCTGTATCTTTCATATAGATGGTCATCAGGGAAGGCCAGTGGGTCCAACCGGTCCCTGAAGACCCTTTCTCGCCTGAAGGCTCTCCTCAGCACAAGTGCTTCTTCATCCACCACATCTCGCACGAATGGGCATGCCATTGTCAGAGCAGAAAGGAACACACAATTTTGGGCCTTCATATAGGCTAGTGGCCACACCTGGTGCTGGGGGGGTGGGCAAAAGAGGGCGATGCCTTATAACGATGACTTGGTTGTACTGATTGCTGGGAAAATAAAAAAAACCTTAGAAAGATGCCACCGTCCTGTGTGCTCACAATAAGAGCTCATATGTCATGGCTCACTTGACTTTACGAGAATATACCTAATTTTTATTTTGAGCTGTGTCATCTTCTTGGAGCTGGGGGAGGAAAGAAAAATAATGATTAATACATTTGTGTTACAGTTAGCATACAGTGTACATTGAAGGCATATCTCACCTCCCTCTCAAGTTTTTTTATTTCAAGGTCCAGTTTCCTAATTGTCCTCTTTTTTATTTCGGACTCCAGTGCAAGATTTTCCATCTTTTTCTTCTTGTACTGAATGTCTATGTCTGCCAGTTCTATTTGGCGCCGGAGGTGGTTGCCATACAACTTTCTGATAGCTTGTGAGCTCTGTGAACACAATACAATTAGCGCAGCTGGAATTTGGCAGGATGTGGTGTCCTTTTATTAATACGCACTATGTTGCCAGGCTGGTTTTCCCACTGTATAGCATCTGGGTCCTGTAAAAGAAATTAGATTTTTTGATTTTGATGAGGACTCCTCACCATTGTAGAGTAAATAGTACTTTCACAGTCTTAACATGATACCTCATGCCTTCTGGAATCCAGAGAGATGGTCTCCTCCTCATCATCGTCTCCATCATGTGCTGTTGCTGCTGCACTGGGGCCTTCACCCTATCACATTTAATCGGATTCATATTGAAGCTAGTAGACAAGACATGCCAGGCCTACAGTATGCCTTTGATGGAGTACTCACTGGATCAGCATCGTCTGGTGCTTGTGCTGGTGGCTCTAACAGGAACACAGTGCTGCCAGACACTGCAAGGCAATAGGTAAACCAAAGTCAGACAGTCCAAATTGATTCAATATGAATGTGGTTGTATCCCATGTAGAGATGGAAGGACATACCTTGAATGAAGCGGGTGGCATCTTGGGAGGAACCTATGCTCGTCTCTTTCCCCCCAGGGATCCCCTCTAAGACGGGCCTGCCTTTATTTAGCTCCAAGGCCATGTCCTCTGCTGGGGTAAGGTCAGCCTTTGGTGACCCACCACCCGTGCCTTGTCTGTGGGTATTCTTTTTCACTGCTAAAACAGTACAGACAATGTGTGAGCAGGCACCTTCTGGGTACAATATATGCTTGTGCTTTGTTAAATATTAGTCAGGGACCATACCATTCTGCAGAATGTTCTTGTATTTTATTTTGACCTGCTGCCATGTCCGTTTTGGCCCGTTCATGTTTAATCTACACACACACACACACACACATTTAATGGAGTCACACTGCAAAAAATTACTTGGTATTTTTGTCTTGTTTTCAGTAAAAATATCAAAAAATTTATCATAGCTTTATACAGTGTGATGGAGTTACTTTACACAATTTCACTCATATCTGCAGTGCATTTCAATTAAAAATTTAACCGTTTCATAATTACAGTACAACTGCATTTTTGGAGATGTGAATTAAATATTTGAATTGTAATTGTGATGTTTCAGCGGAGCGGTGAGTGTGTAATTGTGCACTACTTACGCATTCAGGCGGTCTGCAATACTTTGCCACGCTTTTTCTCTTTGCTTTATCACTGTGGCGGTGTTGCCTTTCTTCTTAATTATATCTTTTACCTCCTCGTATGCCTCCATGAGGATTTGTGCTTCCGACGGGGAAAAGTACGCGGCTCTAGTTGCCATGGTAAATCAGTTAATCTGTGATCTGTGGCGGGGTCTATTTGAGTGAGCCGTGAGCGCGCACCTATCCAGGATTGGTTTCACCTGGCTTAATGAATCCGTGTCTGCTCATCCTGGCTTGGTCTTTGTGCAACCAATTAAGCCTGGACGCACATGTTTTGGCTTCATTGAGCTCAGCTGAGTCATTTATCCCGGATGTCTTAATTCTACTTTTGTGCAACAGGCCCCAGGAGACACATTTTATTATTTATTTACAGTTTGGAGGGATGGGTGTCTGACATCCAGGCGACACATTTTAGTTCTAATGGTGCCGTTCTGTTATTCTTTTCAGCTTCTTTTTCCAAGCATCTTACATTACTCTGAGACTAGTTATCCTGGGATCTTACATTACTCTGAGACTAGTTATCCTGGGATCTTACATTACTCTGAAACTAGTTATCCTGGGATCTTACATTACTCTGAGACTAGTTATCCTGGGATCTTACATTACTCTGAGACTAGTTATCCTGGGATCTTACATTACTCTGAGACTAGTTATCCTGGGATCTTACATTACTCTGAGACTAGTTATCCTGGGATCTTACATTACTCTGAGACTAGTTATCCTGGGATCTTACATTACTCTGAGACTAGTTATCCTGGGATCTTACATTACTCTGAGACTAGTTATCCTGGGATCTTACATTACTCTGAGACTAGTTATCCTGGGATCTTACATTACTCTGAGACTAGTTATCCTGGGATCTTACATTACTCTGAGACTAGTTATCCTGGGATCTTACATTACTCTGAGACTAGTTATCCTGGGATCTTACATTACTCTGAGACTAGTTATCCTGGGATCTTACATTACTCTGAGACTAGTTATCCTGGGGAATAGTTTCAATATATTTGCAAAAAATCTAAACCTGTTTTTGCTTTGGCATAATGGGGTATTGTGATACATTTTAGAATAAAACACACAGACTAAGGAGACCAGGGATGGTAGTGGAGCACAGACTAAGGAGACCAGGGATGGTAGTGGAGCACAGACTAAGGAGACCAGGGATGGTAGTGGAGCACAGACTAAGGAGACCAGGGATGGTAGTGGAGCACAGACTAAGGAGACCAGGGATGGTAGTGGAGCACAGACTAAGGAGACCAGGGATGGTAGTGGAGCACAGACTAAGGAGACCAGGGATGGTAGTGGAGCACAGACTAAGGAGACCAGGGATGGTAGTGGAGCACAGACCAAGGAGACCAGGGATGGTAGTGGAGCACAGATTAAGGAGACGAGGGGTGGTAGTGGAGCACAGACTAAGGAGACCAGGGATGGTAGTGGAGCACAGACTAAGGAGAGCAGGGATGGTAGTGGAGCACAGACTAAGGAGAGCAGGGATGGTAGGGGCACAGACTAAGGAGACCAGGGATGGTAGTGGAGCACAGACTAAGGAGAGCAGGGATGGTAGTGGAGCACAGACTAAGGAGACCAGGGATGGTAGTGGAGCACAGACTAAGGAGACCAGGGATGGTAGTGGAGCACAGACTAAGGAGACCAGGGATGGTAGTGGAGCACAGACTAAGGAGACCAGGGATGGTAGTGGAGCACAGACTACGGAGACCAGGGATGGTAGTGGAGCACAGACTAAGGAGACCAGGGATGGTAGTGGAGCACAGACTAAGGAGACCAGGGATGGTAGTGGAGCACAGACTAAGGAGAGCAGGGATGGTAGTGGAGCACAGACTAAGGAGACCAGGGATGGTAGTGGAGCACAGACTAAGGAGACCAGGAATGGTAGTGGAGCACAGACTAAGGAGACCAGGGATGGTAGTGGAGCACAGACTAAGGAGACCAGGGATGGTAGTGGAGCACAGACTAAGGAGACCAGGGATGGTGTTTGACATGAGTTCTTTTCCATAAAGGAACACACCGGTCCTTCCTCCTCTATGAATGTTCCTAGGCCGTCATTGTCTGAAATATATATTTATTTATTTTTTAATGTAAAAACCCAAAAGGTTATCTTGTGAATATTAGCAGTACAGTAGTAATGGAGGACAAGGGTCCCCCTCTCCTTTCTGTCTCTCCAAAAAACACTTGACGCAACCGTGGGACCTTTTTATTCCAAATTTAAGTAGATAGATAGTAGCTGTCTATTAAAAAATATATACTGGTTGTTGGATTCCTAATGTCTACTCAAAAGGTAGGAAGAAGTTTGGTCCTAATTGGATGTTGGACACTATATTTATAGAATATTATGTGAATCCTTATAAATCAAAAGGGCTAATCAATTAGCTTCATTTCCTCAGAGATCAGTTGCTGAAATGACATGGAATGCCTCAGCTGTTTTTCCTACGTCTGTAGCAGCAGTTGGAATTTCCAGTTATCCATCCCTGTGATTGGGTAGGGTAACTCCTACTCCTACAGGTTAGTAAAGAGGTCAGGTAATATGGGAGTTCGACTGTGCCTAAGAACAGCCCTTAGCCGTGGTATATTGGCCATATACCACAAACCCCCGAGGTGACTTATTGCTATTATAAACAGGTTACCAAGGTAATTAGAGCAGTAAAAAGAAATGTTTTGACATACCTGTGGTATACGATAAACGATATATACTCCCCTACGTATTTACTCAGACAGGGAAGGGTGACTCTATACTCCAGAATTTTAGATATGAGATCAAATGTTTCATATGAGACAGCACAGAACGTCACCTTTTATTTGAGGGTATTTTCATACATATCTGTTTTACCAATTAGAAATAAAATGACTTCATGTATCTAGTCTCTCACATTTGAATGCGTCATAAGTATTTGGCCAAAATTCCCTTATATGTGTATTGAAGTAGTCATAAGTTTAGTATTTGGTCTCACATTCCTATAACGTAATAACTACATCAAGCTTGTGACTCTACAAACATGTTGGATGCATTTGCAGTTTGTTTTGGTTGCGTTTCAGATGATGTTGTACCCAACAGAAATGAACGGTAAATAATGTAATCGTGTCATACGAGTCACACAAGAATAGAATATGTTTCTGAACACTTGTATATTAATGTGGATGCTAACACGATTAGGGATAATCATGAATGGATCATGAATCATAATGAGTGAGAAAGGTAGAGCCATACCCCTCATACCTCTAAAAAATGTGAACCTCCCCTGTTATTGGTCATTAAACGCTTCAGTGTCCTAATAAAAAGATAGGGGAGTGTAGCCGAGGGTAGAGGAGAAGGCGGAAACTTTTCAGTTCCTCGGCGTACACATCACAGACAAACTGAAATGGTCAGACAGTGTAGTGAAGAAGGTGCAACAGCGTCTCTTCAACCTCATGAGGCTGAAGAAATAAAATGTCATTTCATTAACGTCTGCTAACCATGTGTATGTGACCAATAACACTTGATTTGGTACTTAAACGTTGTATATCTCCACTGTCCTCATGAACAGATAGGGGAGAGTAGCCGAGGGCTTGAAGGAATGGAACAACTCTAATTCAGTCTCCACTGTCCTAATGAACAGATAGGGGAGAGTAGCGGAGGGCTTGAAGGAATGGAACAACTCTAATTCAGTCTCCACTGTCCTAATGAACAGATAGGGGAGAGTAGCGGAGGGCTTGAAGGAATGGAACAACTCTAATTCAGTCTCCACTGTCCTAATGAACAGATAGGGGAGAGTAGCTGAGGGCTTGAAGGAATGGAACAACTCTAATTCAGTCTCCACTGTCCTAATGAACAGATAGGGGAGAGTAGCGGAGGGCTTGAAGGAATGGAACAACTCTAATTCAGTCTCCACTGTCCTAATGAACAGATAGGGGAGAGTAGCGGAGGGCTTGAAGGAATGGAACAACTCTAATTCAGTCTCCACTGTCCTAATGAACAGATAGGGGAGAGTAGCTTGAAGGAATGGAACAACTCTAATTCAGTCTCCACTGTCCTAATGAACAGATAGGGGAGAGTAGCGGAGGGCTTGAAGGAATGGAACAACTCTAATTCAGTCTCCACTGTCCTAATGAACAGATAGGGGAGAGTAGCTGAGGGCTTGAAGGAATGGAACAACTCTAATTCAGTCTCCACTGTCCTAATGAACAGATAGGGGAGAGTAGCTGAGGGCTTGAAGGAATGGAACAACTCTAATTCAGTCTCCACCGTCCTAATGAACAGATAGGGGAGAGTAGCGGAGGGCTTGAAGGAATGGAACAACTCTAATTCATAGACAGAGCTGTGGATGCAAGGACCGACCATGAGATCAAAATGATCGTTTTAAACACGTTTTGAGTCAAATACAGTGTTTGTTTACATTTGCATTGTTTACACACAACGGAGCTTTACGAGCTTATATTTGGGGTTCTGGTGAGGAGCACATTTCAGTGCAATGCCAATTTGGCTTTAAAACCACACATTAGTTCAACAACTGCAGAGTTTCTGGCTGTGTTTTTAAGACAGTACTCACTGGTGTTAATCAGATCTTCAGTCTCCTCTTCCTCTCCCTCTTCATCTCTCCAAACGTCTTCCTCCTCCTCTTTTATTGAGATAGCCTCCTCTTCCACTCCAAAAGGTTCTTCCTCTTCTTTAAACGTGATACTGATAGCCTCCTCTTCCATTCTGAAAGCTTCTTCCTCTCCGTTTACGGAAACATCCTCCTCTTCCCCCTCTTCTTTCACGACAACGTTCAGCCACAGACCCTCTTTCTCCGTCCAGCAGACCTCTTCTTTAGCAGGAGGAGAGTAGCTTGGAGAGCTCATGGTGGGCTAGCTAGCATTGACGATTAGCTTAGGTTCAGTAGAATCAACAAATGTGTAAATTGAGCAAACAAGTTACGCTTAAGTTAAATAGTAGATACGTAAAGAGGATTGTGTTAAAAACACCGAGATCAATAATGGTCCAAAGAGCTTCAATGTTTTCGGTTGTATGTTGGCTACCAGGCTACGGAGGTGGTTGAATGAGTCAGCATCCGTGTTGTTGAAACAGCTTCCGGTGTCGTGTAGTCCACTAGATATGACGTCACCATCTGAAGACGCATATCGCCGTCAGCTGACTGGAATGAGTAACGCAGTTTAGAAAAATATTCACTACATTGTTTATTAATTTAAAGATGAGCAAATATGTTTTGTCTGACTTCTTACAGCCAATACTTTCGTCTATGCAGACCTGTAGCTACATGTGAACATGTACATTATGAATATATACTGGTAGAATAGTTCCGTGTCGCACAGTTGGTAAAGCATGGCGCACGCAACGCCAGGGTTGTTGGTTTGATATGAGTCTGCTTAATTAATAACATTTTAATAAATTAATACCTAGTTAAGGATTTAACTCCAATCCTGACAATATAATGTCAGTTGTCAGTTGTGGCTGCTTTGCCTGATGTATTGTTGTCTCTACCTTCTTCCTCTTTGTGCTGTTGTCTGTGGCCAATAATGTTTGTACAATGCTTTGTGCTTCTACCATGTTGTTGTCATGTTGTGCTGCTACCATGTTGTTGTCATGTTGTGCTGCTACCATGTTGTTGTCATGTTGTTGTCATGTTGTGCTGCTACCATGTTGTTGTCATGTTGTGCTTCTACCATGTTGTTGTCATGTTGTGCTGCTGTCATGTTGTGCTGCTACCATGTTGTTGTCATGTTGTGCTGCACATTAAAAACACCATTATGTTGGATATAAAACACCATCATGTTGGATATAAAACACCAGCATGTTGGACATTAAAAACACCAGCATTATTCCCATGCATAATAGAGTGTGTTTTTTAACCTTTATTTAACTAGGCAAGTCAGTTAAGAACAAATTCTTATTTACAATGAAGGCCCACCAGAAGGCAAAAGCCCTCCTGCGGGGACGGGGACTAGGATTAAAAATGAATAAAAATATAGGATAAAACACACATCACGACAAGAGAGACACCACACTACATAAAGAGACCTAAGACAACAACATAGCAAGGCAGCAACACATGACAACACAACATGGCAGCAGCACAACATGGTAGCAGCACAAAACATGGTACAAACATTATTGGGCACAGACAACAGCACAAAGGTAGAGACAGCAATACATCACACGAAGCAGCCTCAACTGTCAGTAAGAGTGTCCATGATTGAGTCTTTGAATGAAGATATAAAACTGTCCAGTTTTACTGTTTTCTGCAGCTCGTTCCAGTTGCTAGACATTGAATTGACGTCTGTGTCTCTGTTGAAGGTTGTAGGTCTTCCAGCAGGACAACAACCCTAAACTCAAATCAAATCTGGAGTGTTCTGTTCTGGAGTGGCCAGCGAAGAGTCCTGGAGCCTCATGTATCAATATTGTGTAGAAACTATTATATATATATATATATTCCAAATACTACTTTCGAATGGAATTTAGAATGTTTGTAGGCATAGAAAAGGTGTGATTTGTCAAACAACCCTACGAGTGTCACAGCACACTGGTAGGAGATAACCATTAATAAAATACAAATTGTTCTGAGCTTCAGTGCTACTGCACCACCTTGGCTATTTGCATTTCGAAATGCCCCTAATTAACCATATATGGTCAAAATCATCCCTTTGATAAAGCCCACGGGGGAAATATACAACACCGTACCATGAAATATGACACAATCAACAACAAAAAAAGTGATGAAAAAATAAAACTTTTCAGAGACTGAAATAGAGGTGCTCGTGTCAAAGTTTGAGTACAACTTGAGGACAGCTTTAATTTGTCTCCGTTGTGGCTTAACCAATAAGAACACAGAGAGATTAACCAATAAGAACACAGAGAGATTAACCAGTAAGAACACAGAGAGATTAACCAGTAAGAACACAGAGAGAGGACTATTATAACTCAAGTTGCTTTAGCAAGAAGGTAAATATACGTTGAATGAGTAGACAACACTCCCCAATAAGCCATCCACCCTCAACAGCTTCCTCCTGTAAAGGGTATAGGCAACACACTGCTGTTCTGCAGAACTGAATGAGTCGTGAGTCGTGGCCACACATTCAGCAGCATCTTCTGCTCATATTTCTTCTGCTCACATATCTCATAAGTCAAAGAAACCCCTCTTTGACTTCAACCTGTTGTGTGATGTCGTATATGGCAGTGTGGCAAAATGTTCCAACAGAGCAGATCAGACATCTCTCCTTCCATTTCAAATGTATTATCTCTTTGTCTTTTAACAGTATTTACACAATGGATTACCTTTCACACGTGCCTCTAATGTAACAAATTACTGGACTTTATACAGATTGTAATCGTTAGAAATACATTGATGCGGTCAAATTATATATAGCCTGTCAAGATATGGAAATACAATGAAAACTAAAAATATTTTCCTTATTACTCTCACAATGTCAGACAGACGTTCTGGATCATACAAGACAAGGCTCCTGTTTCTATGAGCTGTTCTAGCAGGCTACTTACTTATATAATAATTTACATTTTGCAAATAATATAATGAACAACATCATAGGGTTGACATTTTGCATCCAATCAATCGAGGCTCATAAGAAAAATATATATACATATTTTAAAATATTTTATCTGATTTTAGACATGATCAGGTCTCCAGATAAAAAACAAAAGCAAAAGTAAAGTTTTTTTTTAATGATTTCATATAAACAATACGATTTCATTTGGCATGAACAAAAACACAAATTCTCAGTCAAAAACATAAGTCAGAACACAGCCTCTCTATTCTCTGATGTGATTTCAGGTCCTCTGACTGGGAAAATGTCTTTCCACAATGAGAGCAGTGGTATGTCTTCTCCTCCTGTGTATGTATCCTCTGATGTGATTTCAGGTTCCCCAACTGAGTAAAACTCTTTCCACAGTGGGAGCATTGGTAGGGCTTTTCTCCTGTGTGTGTCCTCTCATGCTTTGTCAGGCCTTCTAACCACCTAAAACTCTTTCCACAGTGGGAACAGTGGTAGGACTTTTCTCCTGTGTGTATTCTCTCATGTGACTTCAGGCTTCCTAACCAGGTAAAAGTAATTCCACAGTGGGAGCAGCGGTAAGGCTTCTCTCCAGAGTGTATTCTCTTATGTATTTTCAGGCTCCCTAACTGACTAAAACTGTTTCCACACTGGGGACATTGGAAAGGCTTTTCTCCTGTGTGTGTCCTCTCATGCTCTTTTAGGTTTCGTAACTTAGTAAAACTCTTTCCGCAGTGGGAGCAGTGATGTCGTTTGGCTGGTTTGGGCGTCTCTGGGTCTGGTTCCCCTGAAGGACTCTTCCTGCTGTCAGAGGGAGAGTCTGGTCTTTCTCCTGCCAAAGACAAACATATTATTTAGTTAAACAGAGGCCTGAATGAAACCTCCACATGATAAAACTGTCTTCCTATGAGGTTTAATCTAGACTAGACCCCCCCCCCCTACATTCCTCAATAACACAAGGTCAGTTTTCACAACATTACACCATTAAACGTAAACTTGGTGAGATTTAAAAATAAAATAAAAAATGATGTAGAGCTCCAAATCTAATCTTGTTCTCATGGGTGTCATGTTTTGGTCGAAAAATGTACTAAATGGTCATAAAATGTACATTTCGACCTCCAAGTTGAACCACAAAGATGGTTGGAGGTCCACACATCAGAGAATGTTGAACTTGAATGGGAATATCAGTTGTTTTAAATTATACTGTCAACCCTCCATAAGAAACCTGTTGGAAATCCTAAAAATTAAACAGAATAGAGAGGACCATTTAAGTTGACATTCAACGGTTGGACGGACCGGCGGCCATCTTTGTGGAAGTAATTAGAAGTTAAAATGTAAATTTCATTACAATTTCAATGATGTTGTCACGACTTCTACCGAAGGTAACTCCTCTCCCTGTTCGGGCGGCGCTCGGCGGTCGGTGTCGCCGGTTTACTAGCCGCCAACGGGTCCCTTTTTCCTTTTCTGTTTGTTTTGTCTGTGATCCTTTTCACACCTGGTTTCATTTGCGTTTATTTCTGTGTGGAAATAGGGCACCTGTTGCCTGCCTTAGTTCGTGCGGGATTAAGCTTGTGTGTATTTGCGCTCGATTATATGTGATGTTTGTTGTTTTCACTATTACGCACGTATATGTAAAGTGTCGGAACTGTGTTTGTTCCTCCGTGCGTTTGCACGAGTTTCTGAATATCGAGAGCGTAGTTTTTTGGATTTTCATCTGTGCCATTTTTGTATTGGTGGACTATATGATTAAACACGCTTCTCAGATATCTCTGCTCTCCTGCGCCTGACTCCTACACCTCTCACCGAGACGCACCTTATCACAGATGTACTGCAGTGGTCTGAAGCAGAGGTGCAAAGTACTTAAGTAAAAATACTTTAAAGTACTACGTAAGTACTTTTCCTTGACATCCAAAAGTACTCGTTACATTTTGAATGCTTAGCAGGACAGCAAAATGGTCAAATTCACACACTTTTCAAGAGAACATCCCTGATCATCCTTACTGCATCTGATCTGACAAATACATTGTTTGTAAATGACTCCTGAGTGTTGGAGTGCCCCTGGCTATCCGTAAAATAACAAAACAAGAACATTGTGCGGTCAGGTATGCTTAATATAAGGAATGTGAAATTATTAATACTTTTACTTTTTATACTTAAAATTATATTTTAGGGATTACATTTACATTTGATACTTAAGTATATATATATTTTTTTTAATGACTTTTACTCGAGTAGTATTTTACTCTGTGACTTTTACTCGAGTCATTTTCTATGAAGGTATCTGTACTTTGACTCTAGTTTGACAGTTGGGTACTTTTTCCACCACTGGTCTGAAGGGTCCATTCTATGAATTCTATGTGTATAATTGAAATGACACCCACCCTGTATTCAACCGATGGCAGGCGAGACTCAAAAACCTCAGATGATGTAGAGTAGGGTCTAAACTACAACATGTGCAAACAAGGAGTTTGCATGTTTTTAGATAATTGATGTTAAAAGGTTAAAAATGTAATAATAATAAAAAAAAAAAATGGATTATAAAACTATAAAATTATAAAACTGTTTAACAACCCTTTTTGTTTTTCAATGATATCAAACTCAACCGTTTGTCTATTCCAGTGATTAAAACATGGATGTCTCATGGTCTGGTGGGGAATAGAAAACGGGTCAACTTTGAACATTTAAAAAAAAAAAATGTAACCTTTATTTAACTAGGCAAGTCAGAACAAATTCTTATTTTTAATGAAGGCCTACCCGGGGAACAGTGGGTTAACTGCCTTGTTCAGGGGCAGAATGCCAGATTTTCACCTTGTCAGCTCGAGGATTCGATCTTGCAATCTTTTGGTTACTAGTCCAATGCTCTAACCACTAGGCTACCTGCCGCTACCTGCCGCCCCCCACAGCTCCTGAATGTTTTGCCATTCAGGTCCAAAAAGTCATTTTCTGACCACTTCTTCCATGGGCAAACATCTATGGACACACTATGGATTAATGACTAGATGTTGTCTGTATCATGTAGGGGTCAGAGGTCATGGGGTCTGACAGTATAATAACTAGATGATGTCTGTATCATGTAGGGTTCAGAGGTCATGGGGTCTGACAGTATAATGACTAGATGATGTCTGTATCATGTAGGGGTCAGAGGTCATGGGGTCTGACAGTATAATGACTAGATGTTGTCTGTATCATGTAGGGGTCAGAGGTCATGGGGTCTGACAGTATAATGACTAGATGATGTCTGTATCATGTAGGGGTCAGAGGTCATGGGGTCTGACAGTATAATGACTAGATGTTGTCTGTATCATGTAGGGGTCAGAGGTCATGGGGTCTGACAGTATAATGACTAGATGTTGTCTGTATCATGTAGGGGTCAGAGGTCATGGGGTCTGACAGTATAATGACTAGATGTTGTCTGTATCATGTAGGGGTCAGAGGTCATGGGGTCTGACAGTATAATGACTAGATGATGTCTGTATCATGTAGGGGTCAGAGGTCATGGGGTCTGACAGTATAATGACTAGATGTTGTCTGTATCATGTAGGGGTCAGAGGTCATGGGGTCTGACAGTATAATAACTAGATGATGTCTGTATCATGTAGGGTTCAGAGGTCATGGGGTCTGACAGTATAATGACTAGATGATGTCTGTATCATGTAGGGGTCAGAGGTCATGGGGTCTGACAGTATAATGACTAGATGTTGTCTGTATCATGTAGGGGTCAGAGGTCATGGGGTCTGACAGTATAATGACTAGATGATGTCTGTATCATGTAGGGGTCAGAGGTCATGGGGTCTGACAGTATAATGACTAGATGTTGTCTGTATCATGTAGGGGTCAGAGGTCATGGGGTCTGACAGTATAATGACTAGATGTTGTCTGTATCATGTAGGGGTCAGAGGTCATGGGGTCTGACAGTATAATGACTAGATGTTGTCTGTATCATGTAGGGGTCAGAGGTCATGGGGTCTGACAGTATAATGACTAGATGATGTCTGTATCATGTAGGGGTCAGAGGTCATGGGGTCTGACAGTATAATGACTAGATGTTGTCTGTATCATGTAGGGGTCAGAGGTCATGGGGTCTGACAGTATAATGACTAGATGTTGTCTGTATCATGTAGGGGTCAGAGGTCATGGGGTCTGACAGTATAATGACTAGATGTTGTCTGTATCATGTAGGGTTCAGAGGTCATGGGGTCTGACAGTATAATGACTAGATGTTGTCTGTATCATGTAGGGGTCAGAGGTCATGGGGTCTGACAGTATAATGACTAGATGTTGTCTGTATCATGTAGGGGTCAGAGGTCATGGGGTCTGACAGTATAATGACTAGATGTTGTCTGTATCATGTAGGGGTCAGAGGTCATGGGGTCTGACAGTATAATGACTAGATGTTGTCTGTATCATGTAGGGGTCAGAGGTCATGGGGTCTGACAGTATAATGACTAAATGTTGTCTGTATCATGTAGGGGTCAGAGGTCATGGGGTCTGACAGTATAATGACTAGATGTTGTCTGTATCATGTAGGGGTCAGAGGTCATAGGGTCTGACAGTATAATGACTAGATGATGTCTGTATCATGTAGGGGTCAGAGGTCATGGGGTCTGACAGTATAATGACTAGATGTTGTCTGTATCATGTAGGGGTCAGAGGTCATGGGGTCTGACAGTATAATGACTAGATGATGTCTGTATCATGTAGGGGTCAGAGGTCATGGGGTCTGACAGTATAATGACTAGATGTTGTCTGTATCATGTAGGGGTCAGAGGTCATGGGGTCTGACAGTATAATGACTAGATGTTGTCTGTATCATGTAGGGGTCAGAGGTCATGGGGTCTGACAGTATAATGACTAGATGTTGTCTGTATCATGTAGGGGTCAGAGGTCATGGGGTCTGACAGTATAATGACTAGATGATGTCTGTATCATGTAGGGGTCAGAGGTCATGGGGTCTGACAGTATAATGACTAGATGATGTCTGTATCATGTAGGGGTCAGAGGTCATGGGGTCTGACAGTATAATGACTAGATGTTGTCTGTATCATGTAGGGGTCAGAGGTCATGGGGTCTGACAGTATAATGACTAGATGTTGTCTGTATCATGTAGGGGTCAGAGGTCATGGGGTCTGACAGTATAATGACTAGATGTTGTCTGTATCATGTAGGGGTCAGAGGTCATGGGGTCTGACAGTATAATGACTAGATGATGTCTGTATCATGTAGGGGTCAGAGGTCATGGGGTCTGACAGTATAATGACTAGATGATGTCTGTATCATGTAGGGGTCAGAGGTCATGGGGTCTGACAGGAGGCATGTATAGGTCTAAAAAGGTCCTAAAATGGCCACTTTTATCAGGGTTTTCTCAAACATGGTTTGTGTTACAAATGTAAAAAACATACCGAACTTCCTCCAATGAGGTTTCTATGAGAGAATTGCCAAAACAATATATTCTGAGATACGAAAAATATTTTCGGGCCACGTTGGCATGGAATCTCCAGTGTAATACAATGTCATTTGAGTCATGATAAGAGCAAGTCCATTCTGTGAGACATTAAAGATGTGATTTTGCGTGTAAATCCATTGTTAAGGTTTTGTTGGTGACCTGCTCTTTGGTGGTATACACATCTTACAGTGTAGTTATCAATTCCTACATTAAATAATAACATATTCAAGCATCAACATTCAGTAGAACGCTGCTTTAAAACCACGCATCAGTTCATCAATAGTTTGTGCTCCTGTTTTTAAGACAGTACTTACTGGTCTTAATCAGATCTCCTGTCTCCTCCTCCTGTTCTTGTTCTTCCTTCTCCTCCTCCAATGTGACAGTCATCTCTTCCTCTTTCACTCCAAAAACTGCATCATCCTCTTCTTTTACTGTAACATCCTCCTCCTCTTTCATCCTGAACGCGTCTTCCTCTTCTTTCACTGTAACGTCTTTCTCTTCTTCGTTCACGGTAACAGCCTCACCATCTACTTCTTGTTTTACTGTAACAGCCTCCTCTTCCTCCTCCTCTTTCACGAGAACTTCTTTCTCCGTCCAGTAGATCTCTTCTGTAGCAGCAGGAGAGTAGCTTAGTGAACTCATGGTCGGGGATGTTGGATAGCTAGCTAGCGTTCGTTAGCCTAGTGATAGGCTAATTTATCAAGCCAGCTACCTAACAACGTATATATGAAATTAAATGGGGAAACTAGCTAGCTATAAGACATACGTATTTTTAAAACACAGGTGCAACTATACAACGACTATTTTGTCTAGAAAGGTGGTGAGGTGGCTGACTAGCTGCTGTTGTTGTTGTTGACGAAGAAACGTCCACTAGATTATACGTCACACTAGCAGTGTCGCATGAAAGACGCACATCGCCTTCTGCCGACTGGAGTGCGTCACGCTTTTGAGAGAAATGTTTATTTTATTTCCAGACAAAAAAAATCTATTTAAAAAAAAAATGTCTTTCATCAAATAATAATAAAATAATGTGCGGCAAGTAGCCTAACGGTTATAACGGTTATAGCGGTTTGAATACCAGAGTTGAACAGGAAAACATCTGAAAGATCAGTTGATGTGTCCTTGAGCAATGGCTGACCCTGTAACACAACACATTACACTGCACCTATCATACTACTATGGCTGACCCTGTAACACAACACATGACACTGCACCTATCATACTACTATGACTGACCCTGTAACACAACACATTACACTGCACCTATCATACTACTATGGCTGACCCTGTAACACAACACATTACACTGCACCTATCATACTACTATGGCTGACCCTGTAAAACAACACCTATCATACTACTATGTCTGACCCTGTAAAACAACACATTACACTGCACCTGTCATACTACTATGGCTGACCCTGTAACACAACACATTACACTGCACCTGTCATACTACTATGGCTGACCCTGTAAAACAACACCTATCATACTACAATGGCTGACCCTGTAACACAACACATTACACTGCACCTATCATACTACTATGGCTGACCCTGTAACACAACACATTACACTGCAACTATCATACTACTATGGCTGACCCTGTAACACAACACATTACACTGCAACTATCATACTACTATGGCTGACCCTGTAACACAACACATTACACTGCACCTATCATACTACTATGACTGACCCTGTAACACAACACATTACACTGCACCTATCATACTACTATGGCTGACCCTGTAAAACAACACCTATCATACTACTATGGCTG
This sequence comes from Salvelinus alpinus, assembly GCF_045679555.1. Classification (NCBI taxonomy): domain Eukaryota; kingdom Metazoa; phylum Chordata; class Actinopteri; order Salmoniformes; family Salmonidae; genus Salvelinus; species Salvelinus alpinus. The sequence continues at coordinate 114,490,032 of NC_092087.1, read as the reverse complement.
ACCCTGTAACACAACACATTACACTGCACCTATCATACTACTATGGCTGACCCTGTAACACAACACATTACACTGCACCTATCATACTACTATGGCTGACCCTGTAACACAACACATTACACTGCACCTATCATACTACTATGGCTGACCCTGTAACACAACACATTACACTGCAACTATCATACTACTATGGCTGACCCTGTAACACAACACATTACACTGCACCTATCATACTACTATGACTGACCCTGTAAAACAACACCTATCATACTACTATGGCTGACCCTGTAACACAACACATTACACTGCAACTATCATACTACTATGGCTGACCCTGTAAAACAACACCTATCATAATACTATGGCTGACCCTGTAACACAACACCTATCATACTACTATGGCTGACCCTGTAAAACAACACCTATCATAATACTATGGCTGACCCTATAACACAACACCTATCATACTACTATGGCTGACCCTGTAACACAACACCTATCATACTACTATGACTGACCCTGTAAAACAACACCTATCATAATACTATGGCTGACCCTGTAACACAACACCTATCATAATACTATGGCTGACCCTGTAACACAACACCTATCATACTACTATGGCTGACCCTGTAACACAACACAACACATTACACTGCACCTATCATACTACTATGGCTGACCCTGTAACACAACACATTACACTGCAACTATCATACTACTATGGCTGACCCTGTAACACAACACATTACACTGCACCTATCATACTACTATGGTTGACCCTGTAACACAACACCTATCATACTACTATGGCTGACCCTGTAAAACAACACCTATCATAATACTATGGCTGACCCTGTAACACAACACCTATCATACTACTATGGTTGACCCTGTAACACAACACCTATCATACTACTATGGCTGACCCTGTAAAACAACACCTATCATAATACTATGGCTGACCCTGTAACACAACACCTATCATACTACTATGGCTGACCCTGTAACACAACACCTATCATACTACTATGGCTGACCCTGTAACACAACACCTATCATACTACTATGGCTGACCCTGTAACACAACACCTATCATACTACTATGGCTGACCCTGTAAAACAACACCTATCATACTACTATGGCTGACCCTGTAAAACAACACCTATCATAATACTATGGCTGACCCTGTAACACAACACCTATCATACTACTATGGCTGACCCTGTAACACAACACCTATCATACTACTATGGCTGACCCTGTAACACAACACCTATCATACTACTATGGCTGACCCTGTAACACAACACCTATCATACTACTATGGCTGACCCTGTAACACAACACCTATCATACTACTATGGCTGACCCTGTAAAACAACACCTATCATACTACTATGGCTGACCCTGTAACACAACACCTATCATACTACTATGGCTGACCCTGTAAAACAACACATTACACTGCACCTATCATACTACTATGGCTGACCCTGTAACACAACACCTATCATACTACTATGACTGACCCTGTAAAACAACACCTATCATACTACTATGGCTGACCCTGTAAAACAACACCTATCATACTACTATGGCTGACCCTGTAAAACAACACCTATCATACTACTATGGCTGACCCTGTAAAACAACACCTATCATACTACTATGGCTGACCCTGTAAAACAACACCTATCATACTACTATGGCTGACCCTGTAAAACACCACCTATCATACTACTATGGCTGACCCTGTAAAACACCACCTATCATACTACTATGGCTGACCCTGTAAAACAACACCTATCATACTACTATGGCTGACCCTGTAAAACACCACCTATCATACTACTATGACTGACCCTGTAACACAACACCTATCATACTACTATGACTGACCCTGTAAAACACCACCTATCATACTACTATGACTGACCCTGTAACACAACACCTATCATACTACTATGGCTGACCCTGTAACACAACACCTATCATACTACTATGACTGACCCTGTAAAACAACACCTATCATACTACTATGACTGACCCTGTAAAACAACACCTATCATACTACTATGGCTGACCCTGTAAAACAACACCTATCATACTACTATGGCTGACCCTGTAAAACAACACCTATCATACTACTATGGCTGACCCTGTAAAACAACACCTATCATACTACTATGGCTGACCCTGTAAAACAACACCTATCATACTACTATGGCTGACCCTGTAAAACAACACCTATCATACTACTATGGCTGACCCTGTAAAACAACACCTATCATACTACTATGGCTGACCCTGTAAAACAACACCTATCATACTACTATGGCTGACCCTGTAACACAACACCTATCATAATACTATGTTCTCTGTAGTGCTGTAGTGCAGAGGGTTCTCTGTAGTGTTGTGGTGCAGAGGGTTCTCTGTAGTGCTGTGGTGCAGAGGGTTCTCTGTAGTGCTGTGGTGCAGAGGGTTCTCTGTAGTGCTGTGGTGCAGAGGGTTCTCTGTAGTGCTGTAGTGCAGAGGGTTCTCTGTAATGCTGTGGTGCAGAGGGGTTCTCTGTAGTGCTGTAGTGCAGAGGGTTCTCTGTAGTGCTGTGGTGCAGAGGGGTTCTCTGTAGTGCTGTAGTGCAGAGGGTTCTCTGTAGTGCTGTGGTGCAGAGGGTTCTCTGTAGTGCTGTGGTGCAGAGGGTTCTCTGTAGTGCTGTAGTGCAGAGGGTTCTCTGTAGTGCTGTGGTGCAGAGGGTTCTCTGTAGTGCTGTGGTGCAGAGGGGTTCTCTGTAGTGCTGTAGTGCAGAGGGTTCTCTGTAGTGCTGTGGTGCAGAGGGGTTCTCTGTAGTGTTGTGGTGCAGAGGGTTCTCTGTCGTGCTGTGGTGCAGAGCGTTCTCTGTAGTGCTGTGGTGCAGAGGGTTCTCTGTAGTGCTGTGGTGCAGAGGGTTCTCTGTAGTGCTGTGGTGCAGAGGGGTTCTCTGTAGTGCTGTGGTGCAGAGGGTTCTCTGTAGTGTTGTGGTGCAGAGGGTTCTCTGTAGTGTTGTGGTGCAGAGGGTTCTCTGTAGTGTTGTGGTGCAGAGGGGTTCTCTGTAGTGCTGTAGTGCAGAGCGTTCTCTGTAGTGTTGTGGTGCAGAGGGTTCTCTGTAGTGTTGTGGTGCAGAGGGGTTCTCTGTAGTGTTGTGGTGCAGAGGGTTCTCTGTAGTGCTGTGGTGCAGAGGGTTCTCTGTAGTGCTGTGGTGCAGAGGGTTCTCTGTAGTGTTGTGGTGCAGAGGGTTCTCTGTAGTGTTGTGGTGCAGAGGGTTCTCTGTAGTGTTGTGGTGCAGAGGGTTCTCTGTAGTGCTGTGGTGCAGAGGGTTCTCTGTAGTGCTGTGGTGCAGAGGGTTCTCTGTAGTGTTGTGGTGCAGAGGGTTCTCTGTAGTGCTGTGGTGCAGAGGGTTCTCTGTAGTGCTGTAGTGCAGAGGGTTCTCTGTAGTGCTGTAGTGCAGAGGGTTCTCTGTAGTGCTGTAGTGCAGAGGGTTCTCTGTAGTGCTGTGGTGCAGAGGGTTCTCTGTAGTGCTGTGGTGCAGAGGGTTCTCTGTAGTGCTGTGGTGCAGAGGGTTCTCTGTAGTGCTGTGGTGCAGAGGGTTCTCTGTAGTGCTGTGGTGCAGAGGGTTCTCTGTAGTGTTGTGGTGCAGAGGGTTCTCTGTAGTGCTGTGGTGCAGAGGGTTCTCTGTAGTGCTGTGGTGCAGAGGGTTCTCTGTAGTGCTGTGGTGCAGAGGGTTCTCTGTAGTGCTGTGGTGCAGAGGGTTCTCTGTAGTGCTGTGGTGCAGAGGGTTCTCTGTAGTGTTGTGGTGCAGAGGGTTCTCTGTAGTGCTGTGGTGCAGAGGGTTCTCTGTAGTGCTGTGGTGCAGAGGGTTCTCTGTAGTGCTGTGGTGCAGAGGGGTTCTCTGTAGTGCTGTGGTGCAGAGGGTTCTCTGTAGTGCTGTGGTGCAGAGGGTTCTCTGTAGTGCTGTGGTGCAGAGGGTTCTCTGTAGTGCTGTGGTGCAGAGGGTTCTCTGTAGTGCTGTGGTGCAGAGGGTTCTCTGTAGTGCTGTGGTGCAGAGGGTTCTCTGTAGTGCTGTGGTGCAGAGGGTTCTCTGTAGTGCTGTGGTGCAGAGGGTTCTCTGTAGTGCTGTGGTGCAGAGGGTTCTCTGTAGTGCTGTGGTGCAGAGGGTTCTCTGTAGTGCTGTGGTGCAGAGGGTTCTCTGTATTGCTGTAGTGCAGAGGGTTCTCTGTAATGCTGTGGTGCAGAGGGGTTCTCTGTAGTGCTGTAGTGCAGAGGGTTCTCTGTAGTGCTGTGGTGCAGAGGGGTTCTCTGTAGTGCTGTAGTGCAGAGGGTTCTCTGTAGTGCTGTGGTGCAGAGGGTTCTCTGTAGTGCTGTGGTGCAGAGGGTTCTCTGTAGTGCTGTAGTGCAGAGGGTTCTCTGTAGTGCTGTGGTGCAGAGGGTTCTCTGTAGTGCTGTGGTGCAGAGGGGTTCTCTGTAGTGCTGTAGTGCAGAGGGTTCTCTGTAGTGCTGTGGTGCAGAGGGGTTCTCTGTAGTGTTGTGGTGCAGAGGGTTCTCTGTCGTGCTGTGGTGCAGAGCGTTCTCTGTAGTGCTGTGGTGCAGAGGGTTCTCTGTAGTGCTGTGGTGCAGAGGGTTCTCTGTAGTGCTGTGGTGCAGAGGGGTTCTCTGTAGTGCTGTGGTGCAGAGGGTTCTCTGTAGTGTTGTGGTGCAGAGGGTTCTCTGTAGTGTTGTGGTGCAGAGGGTTCTCTGTAGTGTTGTGGTGCAGAGGGGTTCTCTGTAGTGCTGTAGTGCAGAGGGTTCTCTGTAGTGTTGTGGTGCAGAGGGTTCTCTGTAGTGCTGTGGTGCAGAGGGGTTCTCTGTAGTGCTGTGGTGCAGAGGGTTCTCTGTAGTGTTGTGGTGGAGAGGGTTCTCTGTAGTGCTGTGGTGCAGAGGGGTTCTCTCTAGTGTTGTGGTGCAGAGGGTTCTCTGTAGTGTTGTGGTGCAGAGGGTTCTCTGTAATTGTTGTGGTGCAGAGGGTTCTCTGTAGTGCTGTGGTGCAGAGGGTTCTCTGTAGTGCTGTGGTGCAGAGGGGTTCTCTCTAGTGTTGTGGTGCAGAGGGGTTCTCTGTAGTGTTGTGGTGCAGAGGGGTTCTCTGTAGTGTTGTGGTGCAGAGGGTTCTCTGTAGTGTTGTGGTGCAGAGGGTTCTCTGTAGTGTTGTGGTGCAGAGGGGTTCTCTCTAGTGTTTGCATGTTTTTAGATAATTGATGTTAAAAGGTTAAAAATGTAATAATTTTTTTTTAAATTGGGAGGGGGGGGGGATTATAAAACAGTTTAACAACTCTTTTTGTTTTTCAATGATATCAAACTCAACCGTTTCTCTATTCCAGTGATTAAAACATGGATGTCTCATGGTCTGGTGGGGAATAGAAAACGGGTCAACTTTGAACATTTAAAGGGAGTGCTCCTAATCTCAGTTTCTTACCTGTATAAAAGATACCTGTCCACAGAAGCAATCAATCAATCAGATTCCAAACTCTCCACCATGGCCAAGACCAAAGAGCTCTCCAAGGATGTCAGGGACAAGATTGTAGACCTACACAAGGCTGGAATGGGCTACAAGACCATCGCCAAGCAGCTTGGTGAGAAGGTGACAACAGTTTCTGTGATTATTCGCAAATGGAAGAAACACAAAAGAACTGTCAATCTCCCTCAGCCTGGGGCTCCATGCAAGATCTCACCTCGTGGAGTTGCAATGATCATGAGAACGGTGAGGAATCAGCCCAGAACTACACAGGAGGATCTTGTCAATGATCTCAAGGCAGCTGGGACCATAGTCATCAAGAAAACAATTGGTAACACACTATGCCGTGAAGGACTGAAATCCTGCAGCGCCCGCAAGGTCCCCCTGCTCAAGAAAGCACATATACATGCCCGTCTGAAGTTTGCCAATGAACATCTGAATGATTCAGAGGACAACTGGGTGAACGTGTTGTGGTCAGATGAGACCAAAATGGAGTTCTTTGGCATCAACCCAACTTGCCGTGTTTGGAGGAGGAGGAATGCTGCCTATGACCCCAAGAAACCATCCCCACCGTCAAACATGGAGGTGGAAACATTATGCTTTGGGGGTGTTTTTCTGCTAAAGGGACAGGACAACTTCACCGCATCAAAGGGACGATGGACGGGGCCATGTACCGTCAAATCTTGGGTGAAAACCTCCTTCCCTCAGCCAGGGTATTGAAAATGGGTCGTGGATGGGTATTCCAGCATGACAATGACCCAAAACACACGGCCAAGGCAACAAAGGAGTGGCTCAAGAAGAAGCACATTAAGGTCCTGGAGTGGCCTAGCCAGTCTCCAGACCTTAATCCCATAGAAAATCTGTGGAGGGAGCTGAAGGTTCGAGTTGCCAAACGTCAGCCTCGAAACCTTAATGACTTGAAGAAGATCTGCAAAGAGGAGTGGGACAAAATCCCTCCTGAGATGTGTGCAAACCTGGTGGCCAACTACAAGAAACGTCTGACCTCTGTGATTGCCAACAAGGGTTTTGCCACCAAGTACTAAGTCATGTTTTGCAGAGGGGTCAAATACTTATTTCCCTCATTAAAATGCAAATCAATTCATAACATTTTTGACATGCGTTTTTCTGGATTTTTTTGTTGATATTCTGTCTCTCACTCTTCAAATAAACCTACCATTAAAATTATAGACTGATCATTTCTTTTTCAGTGGGCAAACGTACAAAATCAGCAGGGGATCAAATACTTTTTCCCCTCACTGTATTGTGCTCTAACATATAGAGTCTAGATTATCTTGGAGTCATTGTACTCCTTATAGTGTGCTCTAATATATAGAGTCTAGATTATCTTGGAGTCATTATACTCCTTATAGTGTGCTCTAATATATAGAGTCTAGATTATCTTGGAGTCATTATACTCCTTATAGTGTGCTCTAATATATAGAGTCTAGATTATCTTGGAGTCATTATACTCCTTATAGTGTGCTCTAATATATAGAGTCTAGATTCTGAGATCTATTTTTATATATACATTTTTGACAATCTCAAAAGTAGCCTTTCTGATCCAGCTCATTTTTAGACATATATCATTTTTAACGATATAGCATCATCCTCTTCAAACAATTCACATGGATTCTTGGTACTTTTTAATGATATGACCCGTTTTATAAATTGAAATGGAAAACTTGTATTTTTTGACATCTTTTACTGAGGTCTCAGTTTAATACGTTCTGGATGTAGCCTAGCCCTGTTGTAGATATAGAGGATGTAGCCTAGCCCTGTTGTAGATATAGAGGATGTAGCCTAGCCCTGTTGTAGATATAGAGGATGTAGCCTAGCCCTGTTGTAGATATAGAGGTTGTAGCCTAGCCCTGTGTCCATAGATGTTTGCCCATGGAAGAAGTGGTTAGAAAATGACTTTTTGGACCTGAATGGCAAAACATTCAGGAGATGTGGGGGGCGGCAGGTAGCGGCAGGTAGCCTAGTGGTTAGAGCATTGGACTAGTAACCAAAAGATTGCAAGATCGAATCCTCGAGCTGACAAGGTGAAAATCTGTCGTTCTGCGCCTGAACAAGGCAGTTAACCCACTGTTCCCCGGGTAGGCCTTCATTAAAAATAAGAATTTGTTCTGACTTGCCTAGTTAAATAAACATGCTCTCTCTCTCCATCTGTCACTCATCTGCAGATATGTTTTGATGTGCGAGGATGCCAACCCCCAGTCCCATCATCGACACCTCAGCTGCTTTTAAGATAACCTTTGGGCCGACTAGAGACACTGCTATGTAATTGTGATGAACTGAGACAATATTTAGGTAGCACTGTGATTCATTAATCATGTGCTGCCTTCCCTGCTCCTATGTGCTTACCTCTTTCCCTTTCTGTCTTTTACACCTCTCTCTCCACCTCCTCTTTCTTCCTCTGTTTTTATAATGCACAACAGATGTGCATTGAAGTACAGATTGAACTTGTATTTATAACACTTGGATAATGAGCTTTTCAATCAAGCTTTTCACATTCTCTACTGGTTGAAATGAAGTGTAATGTGATGAAATACTCCACCTATCCTGTGTTTTACCAGATCAATGCAGATGAAGGGCATTAGATGTTGAGATGAACCGGTGTTAAGAGTATTTACATGATGCATAGGAAGTGTAGTGTTCTGTTTTTTAAATTGTATTTCTGTATATATGAATTAACTAGTTAAATCCTGTTTCTAGTTTATTAGTTACAATGTGTAACCATTGATGTCCCAGGACCAAGATTGGTAAACACTGTTGAAGTGTATAATTGTAATACATACATGCAGACACAGTGTCATTCAAAGACTGGAATTTGATACTCCTGGTATTGGATATGACTGAAAAATAATCTCAAAGACATTCATACCTAAACTGCACCTTTATTTGCCAAGGTACAGTACATGATCAGTGAATATATTAAATGTACAGGCTACAATGTGGGGATCTCATGCATGGTAATAACTACATGTATATACGACTTGCATCCTTGGCACAACATGATATTATATTCTACTCAATCCATAGGCTTCATTAATGTCATTCAGGCTGTGTTGAAGTTGATACAACTGGCTATGATAGCTGAGGTTCATAGCTAGGTTCTGAACTAATATGTATACCAAACGTTTGGGTCCATACACAGATCGGCTAGATAGCTAGCTACACATCCATGGGCATAGAGGGATTTTAATCATCAGGAGTTGTTTCAGGAGTCCCTAAAACAACCAGAATTACAATTTCATACTCATGTCACAACACCCATAAAGCTAGTCAGCTATCTGGCTAATGTTAGCTGGGTCAGCTAGCTGGCTAATGTTAGCTAGTCAGCTAGCTGGCTAATGTTAGCTAGTCAGCTAGCTGGCTAATGTTAGCTAGTCAGCTAGCTGGCTAAATCGCGATTTTCATAAATTAACTTTATGATAAAAAAATGCATAATCGTTTGTCTATACATGTCTATACATGAACTAACATTCCTGACAACTGTACATGTTTTTTGCATGATTAGTTATGACGTTATAATCCCTTACAGTTGCTTCCATCCTACAGTTCTGTGTAGGGGTACCCCTCTCTCCTAGTATTTCTGTCCGCCATCTTTAATCCAGTTCAGTTCTGTGTAGGGGTTCCCCTCTCTCCTAGTATTTATGTCCGCCATCTTTGATTCAGTTCAGTTCTGTGTAGGGGTACCCCTCTCTCCTAGGATTTCTGTCCGCCATCTTTGATTCAGTTCAGTTCTGTGTAGGGTTCCCCTCTCTCCTAGTATTTCTGTCCGCCATCTTTGCTGAAGAAAGTCTAACAGTCACTAGCGAGCAGCAGCCCCCCCCGGTCCTAGTGCCGTCCCGGTAAGATGTTTTCGATGCGATGGAACGGTTGACGAAATAAGAAATCACAGAAAAAATATATTGACTGATATTGATTTATTTAGGGGGGGCTAATTAATATTTTAGGACTAGCTAATTCCCTGAATCCTACCCTTTAATTTTTTGTCTGAAAATTAAATTTACATTTTACTCAACTGCGTTGCCCACTCCAGTCAGCAGATTGCGGTCTGCGACTTTAAGGCAATGCTGCTACTGTGACGTATAATCTAGTGGACGGAACGCTTCTTTCAACAGCAGCAACAGACAGTCAGCCACCTCGGTAGCTTGCTAGCCAAAATAGACGAACCAATAAAGCTCTTTAGACGCTTTAGTGTATATTTGCCACTGTATTTTAAAACCACTTCTGTCGCCTAGTTAGTTATCCGTTTTAATTTCATATTTACGGTATTGTTTTTATTATTCATCTAGCGGGCTGGTTAAGTTAGCATTAGCCTAGCTAGCTAACATCTTCAACCATGAGGTCACTAAGCTACTCTCTTGTTAATGAAGAGAAGGTCTGCTGGACGGAGAAAGAAGCTCTCGTCAAAGAGGAGAAGGAAGAGAAGGATATCACAGTAAAACAAGAAGTAGAGGGTGAGGCTGTTACAGTGAAAGAAGAAGAGGAAGACGCGTTCAGATTGAAAGAGGAAGAGGATGTTACAGTAAAAGAAGAGGAGGAAGAGAAAGAGGAGGATGTAGTTTTTGGAGTGAAAGAGGAGGATGGGGAGATGACTGTCACATTGGAAGAAGAGGAGGAGGAAACTGAATATCTGGGCTCGGTTTCCCAAATGCATCTTAAGGCATCCAATGGTTCTAACGATGAACGGGCCCTGATTAACACAAGTAAGTACTACTTTAAAAACAGAGGCACAAACTCTGCAGTTGTTGAACTGTTTTATTTTAGTTGTTGAACTGTTTTATTTTTTTTATTTAACCAGGTGGCTATGATGTCATAATGATAGTTTAACATGGTGACCATGATGTCATAATGATAGTTTAACCAGGTGGCCATGGTGTCAAAAGTTAAGACTTTTTGTATTTAACCAGGTAGGCCAGTTGAGAACAAGTTCTCATTTACAACTGCGACCTGGCCAAGATAAAGCAAAGCAGTGTGACACAGACAACAACAATAGAGTTACACATGGAATAACATGGAATAAACAATAAACAAGCCAATAACACAATAAACAAGTCAATGACACAGTAGAAAAAAAGAAAGTCTATATATAGTGTGTGCAAAAGGCATGAGGTAGGCAATGAATAGTCCATAGTAGCGAAGAATTACAATTTAGCAGATTAACACTGGAGTGATAAATGAGCAGATGATGATGTGCAAGTAGAGATACTGGTGTGCAAAAGAGCAGAAAAGTACATGTACAGCTGCAGCGATCGGTTAGCTGCTCAGATAGCTGATGTTTAAAGTTGGTGAGGGAAATATAAGTCTCCAGCTTCAGCGATTTTTGAAATTCGCTCCAATCACTGGAAGGATGTGTGGTGTTAAAGGGGAAATCTGCAATTACCACATCCATATTTTGATTTTTAAATGATTTATTTATAGCCATTGATTCTTGAAGAATATAACACATGCCTCATGAGCTTAGTTCAACTGTTGTACCCCATCAGAACACCAAATAAGCTTTTTTACTTCAATGTATAGAAACAATGTAAATCAACACTGTAAAGCCTCAAAACATAGTTAAAACTATAATGTTGATATCATGGATGGTCAGTCCTTGTATCCATCGGTCTGTCTATGAATTTGAAAGTAGTTACATTTCTCCAGCCCCATCCATCATCTTATTAGCAAAATAGTGGTGGAATTACCGCTTTTTATTGGTTGATTGATTGTTGTGTGGCTTTTTTAAAGGGACAACTTAGTATTTAAACAGCAACAAAATGGCTGCCCAGAGACTTGGTTTGGTAAACAGCTGAGGGATGGGGGCTGGAGAAATGTAACCACTCTCAAATTCATAGAGAAAGCTATTGTATCAACCGTAATCCAACACCTAGCGACCTCGTCAAAAAGTTCAGACATCTTGGCGTAACAGTTTTAAGGTGTTGGCTTGACAGTCGCTGGACCCATGTTTGAGTTCAGCTCAGGGCAACCCCCTGAATTCACTACACTATGAATACAAGAACTGGCCATCCATGAGGTCAAAATTATAGTTTAACCAGGTTTCTAGGATATATACACTGCTCAAAAAAATAAAGGGAACACTTAAACAACACAATGTAACTCCAAGTCAATCACACTTCTGTGAAATCAAATTGTCCACTTAGGAAGCAACACTGATTGACAATAAGTTTCACATGCTGTTGTGCAAATGGAATAGACAAAAGGTGGAAATTATAGGCAATTAGCAAGACACTAGAACCACAAGTATTTCACTACACCCCCAATAACATCTGCTAAACACGTGTATGTGACCAATAAAATGTGATTTGATTTCGATTTTCAATAAACGTCCTATTTATCAAAGGTGCTTTTGGCTGGGGTCAAAATGACTCCAAAGGATTTGAATTTGTTAAAAGTCCATATTGATACAGAAACACTAAACCATGATTTAGATTTAATAAGAACAAGTTGATTGACAAAGTCATGAAAAATTGGAGGAATTGAATAACCCACATTTTGGCTATGATCAAAGATATGCCTCTGGGGTCAAAATGATCCATGTCAGAAGTATGGTTCAATGCAAATGTGTAGTGGGTGTAAAGTTTGTTTTAAATTCTCACTCATTAAAAACGAATCAATCAACACATGCTTCTCTTTGAACGACATAATATAATATTAAACTTCTATGAAATAAATGAAAAATAAACTTTTGGTTCCTCAACTGCGTTGCCCACTCCAGTCAGCAGATGGCGATGTGCGTCTTTCAGGTTCAGGCGATGCTGCCAGTGTGACGTATAATCTAGTAGACGGGACGCTCCTTCAACAACAACAGCTAGTCAGACACCTCCGTAGCTTTCTCGCAAACATAGCTACAACATTCACGCTCTTTACACTGTTTTGGTGTATATTAGTCGCTGTGGATTAAACACACTTCTGTCGTATGTACTTGTTGGCCCATTCAATTATATATTTACGTTGTTTGTCAGCTAGCTGGTTTGCTAAGTTAGCTTAGAACTAAGCTAGTCGCTAATGCTAGCTAGCTAACATCTCCGACCATGAGTTCACTAAGCTACTCTCCTCCTGATAAAGAAGAGGAGATCTGCTGGACGCAGAAAGAAGTTCTCGTTAAAGAGGAAGAGAAAGATGTTACACTACAAAATCAAGTAGAGGGTGAGGATGTTACCGTGAAGGAAGAAGAGAAAGACGTTACGGTGAAAGAAGAGGAAGACGCATTCAGAGTGAAAGAGGAGGAGGATGTTACAGTAAAAGAAAAGGAGAAAGATGAGGATGCAGTTTTTGGTGTGAAAGAGGAGGAGGGGAAGATTACTGTCACATTGAAGGAGGAGGAAGAGGAGGTTGGAGATCTGTTTAACACCAGTAAGTACCGTCTCTGCAGTCGTTGAACCAATATGCAGTAAAGGGGCTCCGCCTTCTGGATTGAGTTATTCAAGATTCATTCTTAATGCAGGGTGAAGCATTGCTTATTGTGGTCTGTTAACTGCCCTCTGAGGTGTACAATTCACTTCCAGTGAACTGATCTCTAGTCAAAAGTGGTTCCCTCAGTAGGTCATCTTAAAGATACAACTATAGATAGATAGATGCACCTTACTGGCAACTCCACTTACCAAAATTTTAAGAAACACAGCCATGTCTATATATTTTGCATTGTAATTTGCAATGAATTATGTATTGTATTATGTAGAAGGGTGGCCTTGCTCGAGCCTTGGCTTGTGCGAGCCGGAACGGCTAATAGGTCATCTTCTGTTTCTGAAGCGTGAGGAAGACTCAGGGGTTTTATGTAATGTTATGTACACTACCGTTCAAAGTTTGGGGACACTTAGAAATGTCCTTGTTTTTTAAAGAAAAGCACATTTATTGATCAGAAATACAGTGTAGACATTGTTAATGTTGTAAGTGACTATTACGAGTCTTATAGCAAATGGTCTGAATACTTATGTAAATAAGGTATTTCTGTTTATTACCTGTTTTCACTTTGTCATTATGGGCTATTGATGACATCCCTCTGAAACAAGATATTCTAACCATCAGAAAAACTTCTTCCTTAGCCTACTCCTCCCGCTGCTGCTGGCCTTCGTAAATTCTGATGTTATGCTCCTATAGTTTCTGGTAATAGGCTACACCAGCAGTCGTTATGCTCCTATAGTTTCTGGTAATAGTCTACACCAGCAGTCGTTATGCTCCTATAGTTTCTGGTAATAGTCTACACCAGCAGTCGTTATGCTCCTATAGTTTCTGGTAATAGGCTACACCAGCAGTCGTTATGCTCCTATAGTTTCTGGTAATAGACTACACCAGCAGTCGTTATGCTCCTATAGTTTCTGGTAATAGGCTACACCAGCAGTCGTTATGCTCCTCTAGTTTCTGGTAATAGGCTACACCAGCAGTCAGCAACCTTTTCCATTTGGAGTGCCAAGTTATCTGACCGTTTCTACTGATCTGGTGCCAGTTGTGATTTTCATATTCACATTTTATTGGAACAGTTTCATTTAATTTATAATAGTAATAATAATTATAATAGTCTTTGTATCTCAACATCATTCTCTGTGGTTAATCTACATTCTATTTAAATTAAATTGTAAAGAAACATTTTTATTGACATTGCTAAGTTTAAAAAAAAAAACTACATAAAGCCAGTTTTTAAAATTATGAAATGCACTCGAACTATGTATCATTTAGTGTCTCTTTATGTTACGATTTAAGTCCAAACTGTAACTAGGCCACTCAGGAACATTCAATGTCATCTTGGTAAGCTCCTCCAGTGTAGATTTGGCCTTGTGGTTAAGGTTATTGTCCTGTTAGTACAGTTTTTTGTATTCAGATATCTGAAAATGCACTCTACCTACGTAACATTTTGTGGCTCCTTATGTTACGCTGGGAAAACAGTTTTCGCGGGCACAGAAATCCTAAATAATTTCAGAGTTGGCTAAACCCAATGGTTCTAACCGAGAGTTACCTTAACTTTATTGACAACACCCAAATGGATACTGTCATGAACGCGGTTCTTCAATAATTACACATCATTCTTAATACCGTAGCTTTTTAGTTAGTCACATGTTCAACTATCATCAGCTGATCCAGGAAATCATTTTCTGAATGACAGTCACATGACAAACATCACAACATGCAACCACAACCAAAGTGCTTCTTCATTCATTACTCTGGTAAAGACAGTTATGCCGTGCTCCACGTTGGATCCAACATCCCTAACAAATTGATGTTTATAATGTTATTGTCTGCTTGATTTACAGTAGGGTCTCGTTAGTCTGTTTGGACACGGAGATACTTTGCTCATAATGTGTAGAGAACTGTTCCTTGATGGATAGGCTGTTGTACGACACACAGAGCTATTTTCCTTTATTTGTTGTTAGGTGAAGTTATGGGCGAATTTGGCAAACAGTGTACAAACCCTCATTGTCAGGCTGATGGAAAAGCTAGACAAAAAGCATTTTACTGGTTGAAGGTTTTTTTTAAGTACAAAGCGGTTGATTTGCGATGATGACACAAACATATTTTAAGCAGGACATTCAAACGAGCCTTACAATTATAATCCAAAGTAGTGTGAAATGCACTCATAAGCAACCTGGAAATGGAGGTTACTCCCCTGAGTTTTCCCCCAATCACATTCAGAATACTTTGTGAAAAACTAAAATCTTTGCTCACCATTTTCGCTCCAGGCAGATATACTACATACAATTTTATTAAACACAGAAAGGGGCCTATATTGGAGACCAAAGTCGTCTGGCACACTGCTTAGAGTTTCAACAACATGAATAACTTATTTCAAATCTACACGCTTAGATGTTACTACTAATGTGAAAACAAGACAATATATGACTGTTCTTGCTCATTTTAAGACAAATTTCAAATAATCATTACATTCATTACAGACGTCAATTGTTGTACAACATCATGGCTACGCTGTTGGCATCACTTTTTACAGTGGATTTCCGCTGTTGTGGGCCTTTAACCATCTGTCTGACTTTGTTGTTCACACAGGAGAGAGACGGGACTACCGTGGGTCCTCTGGGGAGCCTCAACAACCTCATGATGCTGACAAGGCAGAGAAGAGTTTCTCCACATCAGAACACCTCAAGAAACACCAGCAGAGATCCACAGGGAAGAAACCTCACTGCTGCTCTGACTGTGGGAAGAGATTCACCTCCTCAGCAGGCATTAAAATTCATCAGAAAATCCACACAGTAGAGAAACCTTATAGCTGTCAATGTGGGAAGAGTTTTACTCATTCAACCAGCCTGATATCACACCAGAGAACACACACAGGAGAGAAACCATATAGCTGTAATGAATGTGGGAAGAGTTTTATTCACCTAAGCAGCTTGATGTCACACCAGAGAACACACACAGGAGAGAAATCTTATAGCTGTGGTCAATGTGGGAAGAGTTTTGATACATCTAGCCATCTTATTGTACACCAGAGAATACACACAGGAGAGAAACCTTATAGCTGTGGTCAATGTGGGAAGAGTTTTGGTCAATCTAGCACTCTGACTCTTCACCAGAGAATACACACAGGAGAGAAATCTTATAGCTGTGGTCAATGTGGGAAGAGTTTTAATACATCTGCCCAACTGACTCTACACCAGAGAACACACACAGGAGAGAAACCATATAGCTGTAATGAATGTGGGAAGAGTTTTATTCACCTAAGCAGCTTGATGTCACACCAGAGAACACACACAGGAGAGAAATCTTATAGCTGTGGTCAATGTGGGAAGAGTTTTGATACATCTAGCCATCTTATTGTACACCAGAGAATACACACAGGAGAGAAACCTTATAGCTGTGGTCAATGTGGGAAGAGTTTTGGTCAATCTAGCACTCTGACTCTTCACCAGAGAATACACACAGGAGAGAAATCTTATAGCTGTGGTCAATGTGGGAAGAGTTTTACTACATCTGCCCAACTGACTCTACACCAGAGAACACACACAGGAGAGAAACCTTATAGCTGTGATCAATGTGGGAAGAGTTTTACTACATCTGCCCAACTGACTCTACACCAGAGAACACACACAGGAGAGAAACCTTATAGCTGTGATCAATGTGGGAAGAGCTTTGCTGTATCTAGCACTCTGACTCTACACCAGATAATACACACAGGAGAGAAACCTTATAGCTGTGATCAATGTGGGAAGAGTTTTGTTACATCTGGCAATCTGAAGATACACCAGAGAACACACACAGGGGAGAAACCTTTTAGCTGTACTCAATGTGGTAAGAGTTTTACTCAGCTAAGCAACCTGATATCACACCAGAGAACACACACAGGAGAGAAACCATATAGCTGTGGTCAATGTGGGAAGAGTTTTGGTCAATCGAGCACTCTGACTCTACACAAGAGAATACACACAGGAGAGAAATCTTATAGCTGTACTCAATGTGGTAAGAGTTTTACTCAGCTAAGCAACCTGATATCACACCAGAGAACACACACAGGAGAGAAACCATATAGCTGTAATGAATGTGGGAAGAGTTTTATTCACCTAAGCAGCTTGATGTCACACCAGAGAACACACACAGGAGAGAAATCTTATAGCTGTGGTCAATGTGGGAAGAGTTTTGATACATCTAGCCATCTTATTGTACACCAGAGAATACACACAGGAGAGAAACCTTATAGCTGTGGTCAATGTGGGAAGAGTTTTGGTCAATCTAGCACTCTGATTCTACACCAGAGAATACACACAGGAGAGAAATCTTATAGCTGTGGTCAATGTGGGAAGAGTTTTATTACATCTGCCCAACTGACTCTCCACCAGAGAACACACACAGGAGAGAAACCTTATAGCTGTGATCAATGTGGGAAGAGTTTTACTACATCTGCCCAACTGACTCTACACCAGAGAACACACACAGGAGAGAAACCTTATAGCTGTGATCAATGTGGGAAGAGTTTTGCTGCATCTAGCACTCTGACTCTACACCAGAGAATACACACAGGAGAGAAATCTTATAGCTGTGATCAATGTGGAAAGAGTTTTGGTCGATCTGGCCAGCTGACATCACACCAGAGAATACACACAGGAGATAAATCTTATAGCTGTGGTCAATGTGGAAAGAGTTTTGGTCGATCTGGCCAGCTGACATCACACCAGAGAATACACACAGGAGATAAATCTTATACCTGTGGTCAATGTGGGAAGAGTTTTACTACATCTAGCATTCTGACTGTACACCAGAGAACACACACAGGAGATAAACCTTATACCTGTGGTCAATGTGGGAAGAGTTTTACTACATCTAGCTCTCTGACTGTACACCAGAGAATACACACGGGAGAGAAACCTCATAGCTGTGATCAATGTGGGAAGAGGTACACTGATAAAAGATCTCTGATTAAACATCAGAAAATACATGGAGTTGTTTCATGATATCAATGAATTAATGTCACAATGTGGAATGTTTTAACATTGTAGTGGGAGTATTTTAATGATGTCACAATGTAGAATGTTTTAACATTGTAGTAGGAGTATTTAAATGATGTCACAATATAGAATGTTTTAACATTGTAGTAGGAGTATTTAAATGATGTCACAATGTAGAACCCTAAATGTTTGTCCCCTGTTCTATTGATTTGAATGCAACACTTCAAAATGTAGCGATCTATTTTCTACTAATTGTCCTCTAATCAGGGATGTACACATTATTCCCATATTCTGTGTGGTTTTTGAGCTTTTAGTTTTAACAGGACGCGTAACCTCATCTCCCATCTGTCACACAAATAATTTTGACATGATATCGATGAGTGATGACAAACAAGGGTTGTGTTCCTTTGTTTAGCGACCCCTACATTTAAATGCATCACCCCAAAATGTAGCTGACTGTTTTCTGCAGGTTGTCCTCTAACCAGTGAGGTAAAATATATCTCCCATTTCCATGTGTTTTAGTTGTGTTAGTTTCAACAGCACCTACAACCTGATGTCCCCCCTAATTGAATTCAGTGATTTATTGCTACTTGTCAAAACAACAGCGTTTCTGGTGCTTGTGCAGTTTATAAGGAGCTTGTTTTTAAAAATATTATTATTGTGGCAGATGTTTGTGTATATACCACATGTTAGGTTTTCAATTGATCCCAAACTGTTTCTGCATATTGGTTATTGATTTGAACATGTTAAACTGTGTTTTGACATTGGGCTATCCTACCTAGCAACTATGCAACCAAATATTTCATATTTACATTTCATGTAACATTTGGTAATGATAATTATTTATGCAACCAACTGACAATTATATTGACATTGTTGCCCTGTTTTTAGAATATCAAGGTTAATTCTCACATGTGCCAACCCAAATGTACTAGAGCATGACATTGGGGACTGGGCCCCGATCCAACAACATGCCTATCTAGTGAACCCTGAAAAGAGAGAGAAGCTCCACAGTGAGGTGGAAAGTTACTACGGATATTGCAGGAGTTTCCTCTTGAAATCAGACATGTCTGTGGTGAGAACAACCTGGTTGCTGATTGTCTCAAGGGGGGCAGTCAAAATGTTTTGTGTTTTGCGTTTAGCCAGTGCGTTGCCATGGATCACAGTTTATTTTGACTGTTTTTCTGTATTGGAGGTGTGTTTTGATTTGATTTGAGTTTTGTTTGGGCTCGTTCCAAAGGGACGAGAGTTCTAGAAGCTAGTGAGTTTTAGGTTTCTTTGTGGGAAAAATAAATATTGTTTTTAATTGTTGTTAGACAGACACCATGTTTATATTGGTGATGGGGAAGCATTGTAGTTGATTATAATGTGACATGGAAGTTGTTTTCTGTTGGTGGTGAGCATTCTCTTAAGCTTTTGGTTTTTCCATTTATGTTTTGAGGTTGGACTTTAGCACGTATAGCTCGTTAGCACGTAGGACGCACTGATTGGTGTCACCTCGTTAGTCAGTATGTGTTACACCTGTGCTGGCTTGTCCATCTCGTTAGTGGGAAGGTGTTCCACCTGAGCTGGTCCAGGTTCTATTTAAGAGTGTCTGGCCCAGTGCTGCAGTTGTCTTGATAGATGTGGAGAGTCAACACCTTTAGTTGCTCCACCTTTTTGGTTTGCGTCCTGTCTTTAAGTTTATTGTGGGTTTTTCTTTAGTTTTCCTCTTCTTGGGCAGATTTAGTGGGTCTCATGGTGGGTGTCTTTTTTCGGTCCCAGTTGTTGTTACTAGTCAATTGTCAGTGGACACCCCTATGGTGACTTTCAGAGCCCATCCTAAAAAAAAAATTGAATTTTGGGATGGATATTGCATCCAATTAATATTTTTATCAATGGCATTTCCTTAGGGTGCCCATTAGTCTTTCAGTTGTTAGTCTTCTGTTTATTGTGTACTAAATATTTATGTTTTTCATTTTTTTATTTGTTTTTTCCTGTGAAGCCCTTGTGTTGCATCCATGTCTGAAATGTGCTGTATAAATAAAGCTTGATTTGATTTCAACAAATGAACCCAATGACTGACCAATCAACAGATTCTTGGTCCCTTTTAGTATTTGTTAATGAATACAGTATATACATATGAGATGAGTGATACATAGACTAAGATACAGTAGAATAGGATAGAATACAGTATATACATATGAGATGAGTGATACATAGACTGATACAGTAGAATAGGATAGAATACAGTATATACATATGAGATGAGTAATGCATAGACTAAGATACAGTAGAATAGGATAGAATACAGTATATACATATGAGATGAGTAATACATAGACTAAGATACAGTAGAATAGGATAGAATACAGTATATACATATGAGATGAGTAATACATAGACTAAGATACAGTAGAATAGGATAGAATACAGTATATACATATGAGATGAGTAATACATAGACTAAGATACAGTAGAATAGGATAGAATACAGTATATACATATGAGATGAGTAATACATAGACTAAGATACAATAGAATAGAATACAGTATATACATATGAGATGAGTAATACATAGACTAAGATACAGTAGAATAGGATAGAATACAGTATATACATATGAGATGAGTAATACATAGACTAAGATACAGTAAGAATAGGATAGTATACATTTAGGTTGAAGTCATTAAAACTCGTTTTTCAACCACTCCACAAATTTCTTGTTAACAAACTATAGTTTCGGTGAGGACATCTACTTTGTGCATGACACATGTAATTTTTCCAACAATTGTTTACAAACAGATTATTTAACTTATAATTTACTGTATCACAATTCCAATGGGTCAGAGGTTTACACACTAAGTTGACTGTGCCTTTTAAACAGCTTGGACAATTCCAGAAAATGATGTCATGGCTTTAGAAGCTTCTGATAGGCTAATTGACATCATTTGAGTCAATTGGAGGTGTACCTGTATTTCAAGAACTACCTTCAAACTCAGTGTCTCTTTGCTTGACATCATGGGAAAATCAAAATAAATAAGCCAAGACCTCAGAAAATAAATTGTAGACCTCCACAAGTATGGTTCATCCTTGAGAGCAATTTCCAAACGCCTGAAGGTACCACGTTCATCTGTACAAACGCAAGTATAAACACCATGGGACCATGCAGCTGTCATACAGCTCAGGAAGGAGACATGTTCTGTCTCCTAGAGGTGAATGTACTTTGGTGAAAAAGTGCAAATCAATCCCAGAACAACAGCAAAGGACCTTGTGAAGATGCTAGAGGAAACAGGTACAAAAGTATTTGTATCCACAGTAAAACGAGTCCTATATCGACATAACCTGAAAGGCAGCTCAGCAAGGAAGAAGCCACTGCTCCAAAACCGCCATAAAAAAAGCCAGACTACGGTTTGCAACTGCACATGGAGACAAAGATCGTACTTTTTGGAGAAACGTCCTCTGGTCTAATGAAACAAAAATAGAACTGTTTGGCCATAATGACCACCGTTATGTTTAGAGGAAAAAGGGGGAGGCTTGCAAGCTGAAGAACACTATCCCAACCGTGAAGCACGGGGGTGGCAGCATCATGTTGTGGGGGTGCTTTGCTGCAGGAGGGACTGGTGCACTTCACAAAATAGATGGCATCGTGAGGTAGGAAAATTATGCAGATATATCGAAGCAGCATCTCAAGACATCAGTCAGGAAGTTAAAGCTTGGTTGCAAATGGGTCTTCCAAATGGACAATGACCCCAAGCATGCTTCCAAAGTTGTGGCAAAATGGCTTAAGGACAACAATGTCAAGGTATTGGAGTGGCCATCACAAAGCCCTGACCTCAATCCATTGGGCAGAACTGAAAAAGCGTGTGCGAGCAAGGAGGCCTACAAACCTGACTCAGTTAAACCAGTTCTGTCAGTAGGAATGGGCCAAAGTTCACCCAACTTATTATGGGAAGCTTGTGAAAGGCTGCCCGAAACATGTGTCCCAAGTTAAACAATTTAAAGGCAATGCTACCAAATACTAATTGAGTGTATGTAAACTTCTGACCCACTGGAAATGTGATGAAAGAAATAAAAGCTGAAATAAATAATTCTCCTATTATTATTCTGACTTTTCACATTCTTAAAATAAAGTGGTGATCCTAACTGACTTAAGACAGGGAATCTTTACTACGATTAAATGTCAAGAATTGTGAAAAACTGAGTTTGAATGTATTTGGCTAAGATGTATGTAAACTTCTGACTTC
The DNA here is from genome assembly GCF_045679555.1 of Salvelinus alpinus. Classification (NCBI taxonomy): domain Eukaryota; kingdom Metazoa; phylum Chordata; class Actinopteri; order Salmoniformes; family Salmonidae; genus Salvelinus; species Salvelinus alpinus. The sequence continues at coordinate 114,467,885 of NC_092087.1, read as the reverse complement.
AACTGTACAAGATGAGTAATGCCAGATATATAAATTTATTAAAGTGACTAGTGTTCCATTCCTTAAAGTGGCCAACAGTCTGGTGGCCTTGAGATTGAAAAACAGCTTCTGTCTCTCGGTTCCAGCTTTGATGCACCTGTACTGACCTCGCCTTCTGGATGATAGCGGGGTGAACAGGCAGTGGCTCGGGTAATAACAAAGAACAAATGTGTGTACCTGAGGGGAAATTCACTTTCATACAGCCAAAATGGGTGAGAAATTACACAAATATCAGTGGACAATTTGCACTAATTTAAATAAACACAGATGGAACATATTCTCTTTTGCTGACGTGATGAACCACTAAGGGGACATAAATATTTACCATCTAAACCATGTGTGACCTCTCACCTCTCTGGCTGTAGAAGTGTTCTTCCTAACCAGTCCCTCAACAGCTCTCTGACTGAGCTCCACCCTCACTGGGTCTTCAGAGGAGAGGAAGGCTGAGGAGGGATGGAAGGATGAATGGATCAGTCAGTCAATAAAGTGTAGAGCTGCTGTCTGACAAAATCACTATTTTAGTAGTTCATTAAAGGAAATAAGGCTTTATGACTGCTGAATACCAACTATCAATCACTTAGATCATGTATTTTCAGGTAGAGATACATCCTTGGGACGTTCCTAGCCCGTTGAAGTTGACCTTTAAAAGGGTTAAGGTTAGGGTTTAGGGTAGGAATGTCCCAAGGATTCCAGATAGCATTGACCATTGTGCATTCTTCTGTCTCTTACATAGCAGGTGATGGGTTCTGACTTCTGAACTTGAAGTCCCTGGTTCGAGCCCAGGGCTGTTACACATTATTCAGTCTCTTTTACATAGCTGGTGTAAAGGAAAGACAGACAAGACAAGTAGGTGCGCAGGTCATTATGGTGATTGTAGTTTAGAAAATAGCATCTAATTATACCAATCTGTGTGTGGGGTTGTTTGAGAAGAATGTGATTGTCAGCCCTAACAATCCATTCTAGCACCTCATCAGGCTCTGAAAAAGTCTTAATTGATGACGTGTTCCTTCTATTCCAGGGGACAGCAGAGGAACTTCATCAATTCCACTCCTTCATCAATACAAGCAGTGAACATCTGAAATTCACCCTCACCTTTGATGTGCATGAAACAAGTTATCTGGACATTTTGACTAAGAGGGAGAAGGGTGGCTTTAGCACAGACCTAACCAGATCGTGAATACAACTCAGTTACTGGAATTACATGAATTCCCTGTTACGCGGAGACAGCTTCCACCCTACACCCCTAAAAAAACAATTGTAATACTTGAGTAAACAAAACCTTTAAAATGTAAATTTGTAATTTTAATTTTGTACATTTAAACAAAAACATAACTGTTTGTACTTGTAGGTAACCAAATCGTGACTACAACTAAGTTACTAAGTCTTTATCCACACTGTGTTGTTACCCTTTAACTTTTTGTCTGAAAATAAAATCTACATTTTACTCACCTGCGTCCAGTCAGCAGATGGACTAGATGCCGCTTAGGCCGCCCGTTGTGACTCCGTCAAGAATTCAGCAGAGCAAGTTTGTATGAAGGTCTGGTTATTAAATGGGTTCATAGTTCAATAGTAATATCCTCTAAAACGCTCTGGGGACAAACTTTGCTGCCCTGTTTCCAGTTGTCCACATGGCTGGGAGAACCTATTCAAGTAAGGAAATAGATTTTGAAAATATAAAAATACAACAATGTACTATTTGCTAACTCAAATGAGCTGCTAAATGAGCTATCTAGCCAACTTCAAATCTGTATAGATAGATAGCTAGCTATCTAGCCAACTTCACATTCTGTATAGATAGATAGCTAGCTATCCAGCCAACTTCACATTCTGTATAGATAGAAAGCTAGCTATCTAGCCAACTTCACATTCTGTATAGATAGATAGCTAGCTATCTAGCCAACTTCACATTCTGTATAGATAGATATCTAGCTATCCAGCCAACTTCACATTCTGTATAGATAGAAAGCTAGCTATCTAGCCAACTTCACATTCTGTATAGATAGATAGCTAGCTATCTAGCCAACTTCACATTCTGTATAGATAGATAGCTAGCTATCTAGCCAACTTCACATTCTGTATAGATAGATAGCTAGCTATCTAGCCAACTTCACAATCTGTATAGATAGATAGCCAGCTAAGTGAATTAAATATCACCAGCTACTTAACTTCATATTAGCTAGCTATCTATTTATCACTGTAAAAAACAAACTCCAAACGCATTTGTAGGTAGCTAGCTAACAGCCATGGAGGGTGAAAGGATAGCAGCCCCAACTGTCAGTGAGAGAGGAGGCTATTCTGGATAGGGCAGGTACTTTTGTGTAGTTCCTGTCCCTAGAAGTGAGGATGGAGATAATAGTAACATAATATTCAGTGTGGTGTAATTTGACTATAATGAAGTGTGTTTCTTGTGAGGTTTTCTGTCCTCAGATAAAGAGCGCTATGAAAGCCAGTCTACATATGAAGAGGTCCCAATGAAGAGCAGTGGTTCTCAGTCCTGGGGACTCAAAGAGGCACATTGTTGTTTTTGCCTCAGCACTGCACAGCTGATTCAAATGATCAACTCATCATCAAGCTTCAAGTGGTATTTATGTATTCATTTGTGATGTCATCCTTGATATGATCCTGTTATTGTCACATGCTACACATGTACATATGTGTGCCCATGCATCTATCAATCCAATGTTATCATGATTTGTTATCAGGGATATTATACTTTAGTAATCCACAATGACCTGGTGATGTAACAGTCTAATAATTACATTGTCTTCCATATTCCTACAGATACCTTGTAACTGGAGATTCCTTCAAAACGATTGCCTACAGTTAACGTGTAGGGCACTGCAAGGTTGGGTGACCAGGGTCATCTGGGACTGCCTCCTGGAGGAATTCAGGTGTGTGAAGGCTACCTGTGTCCTGTGTAACTTCATGAGGATGGACACGAGGACCAGGAGGGGATCTGCAGCTCGCCGACGTGTCCCAGAGGAGGAGTCTGCTGCTCTGCAGGATGTTTCAAGGACGGGGTCCAACAACGCAGCAAGAGAGGCAATCCGTGTGCAGGAGATCTTCACCTCCTACTTCTTCAAAGAGGGTGCTGTTCCCTGGCAACACCATAGACTACACTATGCACAACCAAAGGCTCTTTTAAGAGCCATTCACATTGCAATAAGAGTATTCTTCCATTTACTTAGCTATGTCAACTGCAGTTATTCAATTCACAGTTTCTCTCCCTTTGATTTCTACTTCTCAGGTGAGGGTGCTGTTTAGGTAAGGGTGTGATGTCTGTGCAAAAACAAAACAGGCTATCTTAAATCACTAATATTGAAAAAATGTAGAACAATTAGACACCCTATAACCCACACCTACACACTCATGTATCAATCTGATTGATGGATTGTGTTGTGCAGTAAGCAGGTTCAGGTGTATAACTGTGACTCCTTCCACCTTCAACGAATAGGCAAGAGGGCCAACCATGGAGAGTAGTAAGTCACTTCATTATTTCTATAACTACGCTATATTGTTTGTCCTTGTGTGTCCGTTCATGTTTTTCAGCATAAAGTACTCTGCAGCCACTCAGTGTGGTGTGGACACCAGGTGAGGCCACACACAGATTCCTGTTGAACACTGTGGCTTTAACTACCTTCTTTTCTCAAAAACAGTCTCTCTCCTTCACTTCATCCCTCTCTCCCCTTCTCCCTAAATCCTCTAGGTTATATCAGCTGTGTCGGTGAACCCCTCCTGCATCTGAACAGGCTACATCGAGGGCACAGCATGATCAGAGGTGAGAGGTCACTTGGTCAGGTCAACAGGAAGTATTATTAAAGAGATGCTTTACATTGAAATACAGACAGAGATGCAGTAGTCCCAGAGTTAATGATCCCAGGTAAGTTTATATTATACAGGAAGTATTATTAAAGAGATGCTTTACATTGAAATACAGATAGATGCAGTAGTCCCAGAGTTAATGATCCCAGGTCAGTTTTGCATTTCACCTCCTGATTGATGACTAACAATGTTAGAATAAAAAATAAAAACACAAGGCTTAAACATGCTCTCTCTCTCCATCTGTCTCTCATCTGCAGATATGTTTTGATGTGAGAGGATGCCAACCCCCAGTCCCATCATCGCCACCTCACCTGCTTTTAAGATAACCTTTGGGCCGACTAGAGACACTATTATGTAATTGTGATGAACTGAGAGAATATTTAGGTAGCACTGTGATTCATTAATCATGTGCTGCCTTCCCTGCTCCTATTTGCTTACCTCTCTCTCCACCTCTTTCTTCCTCTGTTTTTATAATGCACAACAGATGTGCATTGAAGTACAGATTGAACTTGTATTTATAAAACTAGGATAATGAGCTTTTCAATAAAGCGTTTCACATTCTCTACTGGTTGAAATGAAGTGTAATGGGATGAAATACTCCACCTATCCTGTGTTTATCAGATCAATGCAGATGAAGGGCATTAGATGTTGAGATGAACCGGTGTTGGAGTATTTACATGATGCATAGGAAGCGTAGTGTTCTGTTTTTAACATTATATTTCTGTATATATGAATTAACTAGTTAAATCCTGTTTCTAGTCTATTAGTTACAATGTGTAACCATTGATGTCCCAGGACCAAGATTGGTAAACACTGTTGAAGTGTAGAGTTGTAATACATACATGCAGACACAGCGTCATTCAAAGACTGGAATTTGATACTCCTGGTATTGGATATGACTGAAAAATAATCTCAAAGACATTCATACTTAAACTGCACATTTATTTGCCAAGGTACAGTACATGATCAGTGAATATATTAAATGTACAGGCTACAATGTGGGGATCTCATGCATGGTAATAACTACATGTATATACGACTTGCATCCTTGGTACAACATGATATTATATTCTACTCAATCCACAGGCTTCATTAATGTCATTCAGGCTGTTTTGAAGTTGATACAACTGGCTATGATAGCTGAGGTTCATAGCTAGGTTCTGAACTAATATGTATACCAAACGTTTGGGTCCATACACAGATCGGCTAGATAGCTAGCTACACATCCATAGGCATAGAGGGATTTTAATCATCCACTGCACAATAAGCACGAACATAGCTAGCTACGTTATTTCATCTATCTGCATGGTAAATATCAGCAAGACAAGCTTACAAAATTGTACATTAAATTTGCAGTAAATTCTTCAGCTAGCTAGATTCTATACATCCACTGTTACACAAAACGACAGTCTGGTTTGCTGGTTGTTTCAGGAGTCCCTAAAACAACCAGAATTACAATTTCATATTCATGTCACAACACCCATAAAGCTAGTCAGCTATCTGGCTAATGTTAGCTGGGTCAGCTAGCTGGCTAATGTTAGCTAGTCAGCTAGCTGGCTAATGTCAGCTACCTTGCTAAATGGCGATTTTCATAAATTAACTTTATGATAAAAAAATGCATAATCATTTGTCTCTACATGAACTAACATTCCTGTCAACTGTACATGTTTTTTGCATGATTCGTTATGACGTTATAATCCCTTACAGTTGCTTCCATTCTAGTATTTCTGTCCGCCACCTTTGATTCAGTTCAGTTCTGTGTAGGGGTACCCCTCTCTTCTAGTATTTATGTTCGTCATCTTTGATGCAGTACAGTTCTGTGTAGGGGTACCCCTCTCTCCTAGTATTTCTGTCTCCATCTTTGATTCAGTTCAGTTCTGTGTAGGGTTACCCCTCTCTCCTAGTATTTCTGTCCGCCATCTTTGCTGAAGAAAGTCTAACAGTCGCTAGCGCAGCAGCAGCCTCCCCCGGTCCTAGTGCCGGGCCGATAAGATGTTTAAGATGCGATGGCGAAATAAGAAGAAATAAGAAATCACAGAAAAAATATATTGACTGATATTGATTTATTTAGGGGGGGCTAATTAATATTTTAGGACTAGCTAATTCCCTGAATCCTACCCTTTAATTTTTTGTCTGAAAATTAAATTTACATTTTACTCAACTGCGTTGCCCACTCCAGTCAACAGATGAGGTCTGCGACTTTAAGGCAATGCTGCTACTGTGACGTATAATCTAGTGGACGGAACGCTTCTTTCAACAGCAGCAACAGACAGTCAGCCACCTCGGTAGCTTGCTAGCCAAAATAGACGAACCAATAAAGCTCTTTAGACGCTTTAGTGTATATTTGCCACTGTATTTTAAAACCACTTCTGTCGCTTAGTTAGTTATCCGTTTTAATTTCATATTTACGGTATTGTTTTTATTATTCATCTAGCGGGCTGGTTAAGTTAGCATTAGCCTAGCTAGCTAACATCTCCAACCATGAGGTCACTAAGCTACTCTCTTGTTAATGAAGAGGAGGACTGCTGGACGCAGAAAGAAGCTCTCGTCAAAGAGGAGAAGGAAGAGAAGGATATCACAGTAAAACAAGAAGTAGACGGTGAGGCCGTTACCGTGAAAGAAGAAGAGAAAGACGTTTCAGTGAAAGAAGAGGAAGACGCGTTCAGAGTGAAAGAGGTGGAGGATGTTACAGTAAAAGAAGAGGAGGAGGAGAAAGAGGAGGCTGCAGTTTTTGGAGTGAAAGAGGAGGATGGGGAGATGACTATCACATTGGAAGAAGAGGAGGAGGAAACTGAATATCTGGGCTCGGGTTCCCAAACGCATCTTAAGGCATCCAATGGTTCTAAGGATGAACGGGCCCTGATTAACACAAGTAAGTACTACCTTAAAAACAGAGGCACAAACTCTGCAGTTGTTGAACTGTTTTATTTTTTTATTTAACCAGGTGGCTATGATGTCATAATGATAGTTTAACATGGTGACCATGATGTCATAATGATAGTTTAACCAGGTGGCCATGGTGTCAAAAGTTAAGACTTTTTGTATTTAACCAGGTAGGCCAGTTGAGAACAAGTTCTCATTTACAACTGCGACCTGGCCAAGATTTTATTTTTATTTATTTCACCTTTATTTAACCAGGTAGGCAAATTGAGAACACGTTCTCATTTACAATTGCGACCTTGCCAAGATAAAGCAAAGCAGTTCGACACATACAACAACATATGGTTACACATGGAGTAAAACAAACATACAGTCAATAATACAGTGAAAAATAAGTCTATATACAATGTGAGCAAGTGAGGTAAGGGAGGTGAAAGGCAAACAAAATATATATATAAATAAATAAAAATATAAAAAGGCCATGGTGGCGAAGTAAATACAATATAGCAAGTTAATAAAAAATAAATAAAATAAAAACACTGGAATGGTTGGTTTGCAGTGGAAGAAAGTGCAAAGTAGAGATAGAAATAATGGGGTGCAAAGGAGCAAAGAGCAAAATAAATAAATGAATACAGTAGGTAAAGAGGTAGTTGTTTGGGCTAAATTATAGATGGGCTATGTACAGGTGCAGTAATCTATGAGCTGCTCTGACAGCTGGTGCTTAAAGCTAGTGAGGGAGATAAGTGTTTCCAGTTTCAGAGATTTTTGTAGTTCGTTCCAGTCATTGGCAGCAGAGAACTGGAAGGAGAGGCGGCCAAAGGAAGAATTGGTTTTGGGGGTGACCAGAGAGATATACCTGCTGGAGCGCGTGCTACAGGTAGGTGCTGCTATGGTGACCAGCGAGCTGAGATAAGGGGGGACTTTACCTAGCAGGGTCTTGTAGATGACCTGGAGCCAGTGGGTTTGGCGACGAGTATGAAGCGAGGGCCAGCCAACGAGAGTGTACAGGTCGCAGTGGTGGGTAGTGTATGGGGATAAAGATAAAGATAAAGCAAAGCAGTGTGACACAGACAACAACGTAGAGTTACACATGGAATAACATGGAATAAACAATAAACAAGCCAATAACACAATAAACAAGTCAATGACACAGTAGAAAAAAAGAAAGTCTATATATAGTGTGTGCAAAAGGCATGAGGAGGTAGGCAATGAATAGTCCATAGTAGCGAAGAATTACAATTTAGCAGATTAACACTGGAGTGATAAATCAGCAGATGATGATGTGCAAGTAGAGATACTGGTGTGCAAAAGAGCAGAAAAGTACATGTACAGCTGCAGCGATCGATTAGCTGCTCAGATAGCTGATGTTTAAAGTTGGTGAGGGAAATATAAGTCTCCAGCTTCAGCGATTTTTGAAATTCGTTCCAGTCACTGGAAGGATGTGTGGTGTTAAAGGGGAAATCTGCAATTACCACATCCATATTTTGATTTTTAAATTATTTATTTATAGCCATTGATTCTTGAAGAATATAACACATGCCTCATGAGCTTAGTTCAACTGTTGTACCCCATCAGAACCCCAAATAAGCTTTTTTACTTCAATGTATAGAAACAATGTAAATCAACACTGTAAAGCCTCAAAACATAGTTAAAACTATAATGTTGATATCATGGATGGTCAGTCCTTGCATCCATAGGTCTGTCTATGAATTTGAAAGTAGTTACATTTCTCCAGCCCCATCCATCATCTTATTAGCAAAATAGTGGTGGAATTACAGCTTTTTATTGGTTGATTGATTGTTGTGTGGCTTTTTTAAAGGGACAACTTAGTATTTAAACAGCAACAAAATGGCTGCCCAGAGACTTGGTTTGGTAAACAGCTGAGGGATGGAGGCTGGAGAAATGTAACCACTCTCAAATTCATAGAGAAAGCTATTGTATCAACCGTAATCCAACACCTAGCGACCTCGTCAAAAAGTTCAGACATCTTGGCGTAACAGTTTTAAGGTGTTGGCTTGACCGTCGCTGGACCCATGTTTGAGTTCAGCTCAGGGCTACCCCCTGAATTCACTACACTATGAATACAAGGACTGGCCATCCATGATGTCATAATGATAGTTTAACCAGGTTTCGAGGATATATAGTATATTCTAGAATTCATCCATGATGTCATAATGATAGTTTAACCAGGTTTCTAGGATATATAGTATATTCTAGAATTCATCCATGATGTCATAATGATAGTTTAACCAGGTTTCTAGGATATATAGTATATTCTAGAATTCATCCATGATGTCATAATGATAGTTTAACAGGTTTCTGGGATATATAGTATATTCTAGAATTGCCAGTGTAGATTTCCTGTAGGGTCAAATTGTTAGAGCTGTTGATAAATCATTGTATAATATTCAGCATTTATTTTCATGCCATTACATCAATACAGCCCAACCAGAAGAAGAAACTCTTTCCGATCCACCTCCTCTTGCTGTCCTTCATACATTCTGACTTTGCTGGTAATCGGCTACACAAGCAGTCAGCAACCTACATTTGTAGTGCAAATGTATCTTACCATTTCTACTGATCTGCGTGCCAGTTATGATTTTCATATTCACATTTTACTGGAACAGTTTAATTTCATTTATAATAGTATCTCAATCATTGTCTGTGATTAATCTACATTCTATCTAAATGAAAATTATACAAATCTAAATAACTTTTATTGCCATTATGACATCATGGATGAATTCTAGATGCCAACTATGTAAAAAATAGCCTACATAAAGCCAACAAATAAAAACATTGCTAATAACTGTCCTATAAATCACATGGCCTGTCTATAACGAACTTGAAACATTGTATAAAATATTCTGGGCCCTCAGTTTCCCCTGCCAGTGAGTTCTCGACCGACACAGCTGTAGGCTATTTGTGAAAGGAATAAGAAGTAATCAGGTATTTTATAACATTTCCACTGGATCAGCGCATTACGTTTTTCCCTTTAATGCTGAGTGGTTATCGAAAGGGCGAGAGCTGGAAATATTTTTCAAATACTTTGAGGAACTATTCTCATTTTCAATTGATTTTGATTAGACTTTGATTACTTGCTGTTTGAGGTGGAAAAAAAACATTACCTTGAGAAGCTCCACAACTCACAATCAGACATCCCCAAATAGGCATATTTATAGGCCTACATTTGTGCTCAGGACAGGTAGACTAGTCCTACTTCTATATGTGTAACCAGGTAGACTAGTCCTACTTCTATATGTGTAACCAGGTAGACTAGTCCTACTTCTATATGTGTAACCAGTTAGACTAGTCCTACTTCTATATGTGTAACCAGGTAGACTAGTCCTACATCTATATGTGTAACCAGTTAGACTAGTCCTACCTCTATATTTGTAACCAGGTAGACTAGTCCTACTACTATATGTGTAACCAGGTAGACTAGTCCTACTACTATATGTGTAATCAGGTGTGCGTCAACATTGACAAACAAAAGACAATGAATAAATTGACAACTTGCTGCGGGGTCAGGTCAAATCAAATGTTATTGGTCACATGGTTAGCGGATGTTAATGGTCACATACACATGGTTAGCAGATGTTAATGGTCACACACATGGTTAGCAGATGTTATTGGTCACATACACATGGTTAGCAGATGTTAATGGTCACATACACATGGTTAGCGGATGTTAATGGTCACATACACGTGGTTAGCGGATGTTAATGGTCACATTCACGTGGTTAGCGGATGTTAATGGTCACATACACGTGGTTAGCGGATGTTAATGGTCACATACACGTGGTTAGCGGATGTTAATGGTCACATACACGTGGTTAGCGGATGTTAATGGTCACATACACGTGGTTAGCGGATGTTAATGGTCACATACACGTGGTTAGCGGATGTTATTGGTCACATACACGTGGTTAGCGGATGTTATTGGTCACATACACATGGTTAGCGGATGTTATTTCTCACACGCGTGGTTAGCGGATGTTAACCTGTTTGGGCTGCAAGGGCAGTATTGAGTAGCCAGATAAAATGTGCCCATTTCAAACGGCCTCGTACTCAATTCTTGCTCGTACAATATGCATATTATTATTACTATTGGATAGAAAACACTCTCTAGTTTCTAAAACCGTTTGAATTATATCTTTGAGTCAAACAGAATTAATTTGGCACAAACTTCCTGACCAGGAAGTGGAAAGTCTGAAATTGAGGCTCTGTTTTTCTTCCTGCCTATACATGGGCATGAAACGTAAGAGTCTACGTGCACTTCATAGACCTTCCCCTGGATGTCAAGAGGCTGTGAGAGAAGAAATTTCGTGTATATCTTGGTCTGAGATGGAATACAGGCTCTTTGTATGTCGTGTCGCTCATTCATATATCTGTCGAACATGTTGTACTAGTCGCCGGCGTCCAACGTTTGGGTACTCTAGCTATACCGAAGCTGCATATCGTAATTAAGTTATTTTTTAGAATTCTAACACTGCGATTTCATTAAGAACTAATGGATCTATCATTTCCTATACAACATGTATTTTTTAGTTATGTTTATGAATAGCTATTTGGTCAGAATATGTGTCAGAAAAAGTGTCAGGAAAAATCCGGACGTAGTGGGAAAAAGTAGCTAAGTTAGCACACGGTGTAACCATTGATTTCAGCTCTAAATATGCACATTTTCAAACAAAACATAAGTGTATGTATAACCTGATTTTATAGGACTGTCATCTGAGGAAGAAAATCAAGGTTAGTCAAAAATTATATATCTTTTGCTTGTTTGTTACGATCACTTACTTTTGCTACTGGGAATTTGCTTGTGTTTTTGGCTATTGTGGTAAGCAAATATAACGCTATATTGTGTTTTCGCTGTAAAACACTTGATAAATCGGAAATATTGTCTGGAATCACAAGATGCCTGTCTTTCAATTGCTGTACACTATGTATTTTTCAGATATGTTTTATGATGAGTAATTAGGTATTTGACGTTGGTGTCTGTAATTATTCTGTCTGCTTTCGGTGCAACTTCTGATTGTAGCTGCAATGTAAACTATGGTTTATACCTGAAATATGCACATTTTTCCAACAAAACATAGATTTATTGAATAACATGTTATAAGACTGTCATCTGATGAAGTTGTTTGTTGGTTTCTTTGGTTGTTTCTTGGTTAGTTTGGTTGGTTCTTGGTTAGTTAGATTGGCTTTGTGCATGCTACCTGTGCTGTGAAAAATGTCTGTCCTCTTTTGTATTTGGTGGTGAGCTAACATAAATATACGAGGTGTTTTCGCTGTAAAACATTTTAAAAATCGGACATGTTGGCTGGGTTCACAAGATGTGTACCTTTCATATGCTGTATTGGACTTGTTAATGTGTGAAAGTTAAATATTTAAAAAATATATATTTTGAATTTCGCGCCCTGCACTTGAGCTGGCTGTTGTCATATTGTGGGCGGCCTCGGGCTTGCAGCCAGAAGAAGTTAATGTGAGTTTCCTTCAGTAGCACTCCTGATCTTGTGCTGTAATATTCAGAATACATTGTGGAAAACTAAAATCTTTGCTCACTATTTTTGTTCCAGGCAGATATACTACATCCATAACTAGTGGTTCCTCATTAGCAGGGAGGTGTTTCTGCAATCAAATTGTGTGTGCATCGCCCTCGTGCTGCAATTTTAGCACAGAAAGGGGCCTTTTTTGGAGATCAAAGGTCGTCTGCCACCCGGCTTAGGTTTGACTGTCTTTAGACAATTGTAAAGTCATTTAACAGACCTTTAGGCATCACCTTTTACCTCAAATAAACAGTGGATTTCTGCTGTTGTGGGCCTTTAACCGTCTGACTTTGTTGTTCACACAGGAGAGATACGGGACTATCGTGGAATCTCTGGGGAGCCTCAACAACCTCATGATGCTGAAGAGGCAGAGAAGAGTCTCTACAAGTCAAAACTCCTAAAGAAACACCAGCAGAGATCCACAGGGAAGAAATCTCACCGCTACTCTGACTGTGGGAAGAGATTCACCTCATCAGGCATTAAAATTCATCAGAGAATCCAAACAAGAGAGAAACCTTATGGCTGTGCTCAATGTGGGAAGAGTTTTGTTAAATCTAACCATCTGACTTTACACCAGAGAATACACCCAAGAGAGAAACCATATAGCTGTGATCAATGTGGGAAGAGTTTTGTTAAATCTAGCAGTCTGACTTTACACCAGAGAACACACACAGGAGAGAAACCTTATAGTTGTGATCAATGTGGGAAGAGTTTTTATTTTTCTGGCTATCTAACTATACACCAGAGAACACACACAGGAGAGAAACCATATAGCTGTGATCAATGTGGGAAGAGTTTTTCTTCTTCTGACTATCTAACTATACACCAGAGAACACACACAGGAGAGAATCTGCGCTGTGATCAATGTGGGAAGAGTTTTTCTACTTCTGGCAATCTGACTATACACCAGAGAACACACACAGGAGAGAAAACTTATAGCTGTGGTCAATTTGGGAAGAGATTTTCTTCGTCTGGCTATCTAACTATACACCATAGAACACACACAGGAGAGAGAACTTATAGCTGTGGTCAATTTGGGAAGAGATTTTCTTCTTCTGGCTATCTAACTATACATCATAGAACACACACAGGAGAGAAACCTCTTAGCTGTGATCAGAGATAATCTGATAAAAGATCTCTGATCAAATATCAGAAAATGTATATATGAAGGAGTTGTTTCATGATATCAATGAAAAATGTCACAATGTAGAATGTTTTAACATTGTAGTAGGAGCATTTTAATGTCTCAATGTAGAATGTTTTAATATATAGTATATTAATATACTCTGCAGTCAGTCAGTCAGAATGTCACAATGTAGAACCCTAAACGTTTGCCCCCTTATCAATTGATTTCAACATGATATGGATATTAGGCTCATTGGGGGAAATCCAGGCTCTGAATTGAAAGAGTATTATTTATGTGATTTAACACAAAGTGACTAACAAAAAAAGAGTTGTCCTCTAACCAGTGATGTACACATTATTCCCAGAATCAACTGATTTCAACATAATATCGATGAGTGATGACAAATAAGTGTTGTGTTCCTTTGTTTAGCAACCCTTAGATTTAAATGCATCATTTCAATATGTAGCTGACTGTCTTCTGCAGGTTGTCCTCTAACCAGTGAGCTAAAAGATATCTCCCATTTCCATGTTTTTCTTTTGTTGTTAGTTTCAACAGCACGGACAACCTGATTTCCCCCCTAATTGATATCAGTGATTTATTGCTACTTGTCAAAACAACAGTGTTTTTGGTGCTTGTGCAGTTTATAAGGAGCTTGTTTTAAAAAAGACAATTATTGTGGCAGATGTTTGTGTATATACCACATGTTAGGTTTTCAATTTATCCCAAACTGTTTCTGCATATTGATTATTGATTTGGACACGTTAAAACTGTGTTTTGATATTGGGGCTATCCCACCTAGCAAAATGTAATTGAAAAGACGTTGAAAATAATACTATGCAATCAAATATTTCATGTTTACATTTCATGTAACATTTAGTAATGAAAATTATTCATGCAACCAACTGACAGTTTTTTGGGTTCAATTATATTGACATTGTTGCCCTGTTTTTAGAATATCAGGGTTCATTCTCTCATGTGCCAAACCAAATGTACCAGAGCATGACATTGGGGACTGGGCCCCGATCCAACAACATGCCTATCTAGTGAACCCTGAAAAGAGCGAGAAGCTCTGCAGTGAGGTGGAAAGTTACTACGGATATTGCAGGAGTTTCCTCTTGAAATCAGACACGTCCGTGGTAAGGACAACCTGGTTGCTGATTGTCTCAAGGGGGGGCAGTCAAAATGTTTTGTGTTGTGCGTTTAGCCAGTGCATTGCCATGGATCACAGTTTATTTTTACTGCACGTTTTTCCGTATTGGAGATTAGTTTTGTTTGGGCTCGTTCCAAGGGGACGAGAGTTCTAGAAGATGGTGAGTTTCAGGAAGACAAGAGTTCTAGAAGCTAGTGAGTTCTAGAAGCTATAGAAAGAAAAATCTTTGTGGGAATAATAAAAAATAAATATTGTTTTTAATTGTTGTTTGCCAGTAGACAGACACCATGTTTATATTGGTGACGGTGAAGCATTGTAGTTGATTATAATGTGAAATTTAAGTTGTTTTCTGTTGTTGGTGAGCAAACTTAAGGTGTTAGTTAGTCTTTGGTTTTTCCATTTATGTTTTGAGGTTGGACTTTAGCACGTATAGCTCGTTAGCACGTAGGACCCACTGATTGGTGTCACCTCGTTAGTCAGTGTGTGTTACACCTGTGCTGGCTTGTCCATCTCGTTAGTGGGAAGGTGTTTCACCTGAGCTGGTCCGGGTTCTATTTAAGAGTGTCTGGCCCAGTGCTCCAGTTGTCTTGATAGATGTGGAGAGTCAACACCTTTAGTTGCTCCACCTTTTTGGTTTGCTTCCTGTCTTTAAGTTTGGTGTGGGTTTTTCTTTTGTTTGCCTCTTCTTGGGCAGATTTAGTGGGTCTCATGGTGGGTGTCTTTTATGTCCCAGTTGTTGTTACTAGTCAACTTTCAGTCGACACCCCCATAGTGTCTTTGAGAACCCCTCCTAAAAAACAAGTTTATATTTTGGGTTGGATATTGCTTTCAATTCGTGTTTTAATCAATGGCATTTCCTTAGAATGTTCATTAGTCTTTCAGTTAATCTTCTGTTTGTTGTGTACTAAATATTTCTGTTTATATTCATAGTTTTCTCCTGTGAAGCCATTGTGTTGCATCCATGTCTGAAATGTGCTGTATAAATAAAGCTTGATTTGATTTCAACAAATGAACCCAATGACTGACCAATCAACAGACCCTCCATCTTAGTATGAAAAACAGTATCTATCCCACTTTTCCAGCCTGCTGAAGGCGTGGTGGAGTGGTAAACACCACCCCCGGCTCTACCAGGGGCTTGAGGTGGTCTCCCACAGCTCTGCTGGTGGAGTGGTAAACACCACCCCCGGCTCTACCAGGGGCTTGAGGTGGTCTCCCACAGCTCTGCTTATGTCATGTTCTGTGGCCTTGCAGTTCCATTTCTTGACTGCCCCTGCAACACAGAAACACATTTAGTCATATTATATAAAACACTCAAAGTAATGGATATGGAGCATCAGTTACACCTGGCACCTAAATGTGACTTCTGTCATCTGATCACTCCAAGCTGAATTAGGTTCAGATCTACCAGGATGGGCCTTTGACAGTCTGGACGCAGTCAGGACGCAGTCAGGTCACCACATATAAATAAGCAATGTAAAGAGATGGGGTGAATGAGTGGGGAAAAGTACATTCTATACAAATGACCTTCATAATAACAATCAACTAATGTGTGTGCCTGAGGGGAAATTAACTCTCCTACTGACAAAATGGGTGAGAAATTACACCCAAAACCAGCGGACAATTTGCACGGCTGCTGAGAAACATCTCCACAGCATGATGTTGCCATGACCACCGCTTCACCGGGATGGTACCGACTTTCTCCAGACATGACACATGACATTCAGGCCAAAGAGTTGGTTTAATCAGACCAGAGAATCTTGTCTCTCATGGTTAGAGTCCTTTAGGTGCCTTTTGGCAAACTCCAAGCGGGCTGTCATGTGCCTTTTACTGAGGAGTAGCTTCCGTCTGGTCTCTACCATAAAGGCCTGATTTGTTGGAGTGCTGCAGAGATGATTGTCCTTCTGGAAGGTTCTCCCATCTCCACAGAGGAACTCTGGAGCTCTGTCAGAGTGACCATCGAGTTTTTGGTCACCTCCTTGACCAAGGCCCTTCTCCCCCGATTTCTCCGTTTGGCCGGGCGGCCAGCTCTAGGAAGAGTAATGGTGGTTCCTAACTTATTCCATTTAAGAATGAGGGCGGACACTGTGTTCTTGGGGACCTTCAATGCTGCATACATTTTTTGGTACCTTTTCTCCAGATCTGTGCCTCAACACATTCTTGTCTCAGAGCTCTACGGACAATTCCTTTGACCTCATGGCTTGGTTTTTGCTCTGACGTGTCGTGGCAGAATCAGATTTAGCTAGGTAACATAGATAGATAAGATGTTATTTTCATCATATGCTTGTGAGATACTTGTCATTAGAATCTTCTGAGCTAGGGATTAGTAACTTGGGGCCAGAGAGGGGAGAGGTCAGGCTTGTCTTCATAAGTCAATGTATATGTTAAACCATGTGGTGCTAAGTAGAATATCAGAAGGGGAGGAGGACAGTTGTTTTCTTATGGGAACGTTGTTTTCTTATGGGAACGTGTCTGTAACTATTCCTAAACCATGTGACGGGATGGAGTTATTAATTGGGGAACCAGTTAGTTATCTCATACAATGTCTGTACGCCAGTCACTCCCTACTTTTCTCATAGGGGGAAGGAGTTTGGCAGTGTTTGGAACCAATTGTATTTCCCGTCTGAGGTTGCCCTTATCTTGACCTAGTATTTGACCTAAGAGGCTCACTGTCTGATTTTGAGTTTGTCCAGGTTTGGGAATATCTAGAAATGACAATTGATATATGCCATTGGATGAGGTAATGTTTTGGTAGACAGTGAAGTATCAAGCATGAGATTTAAACCTTGTCTTGGGAGATCAAACTGAACGATGATTTATAGCTGATGCTGTCTAGCGATAGGATACTCCTCTTTCGGGTAAAGGATTCTTTGTAAGTTGAGAGGGGTGTATCTTGGCTATAAATGAAACTAAGAATTGTTTTGTAAGCACTCTCAGAGAATTCATTTATAGACACTGAATTGATCTGAGAGTCAAAAAAGGGCTTTGGTGAAGCTTGTATATATATTAAAGATGGAATATATAATTTGGGGGGATATATAATCTTGCGGGGTCAGGTCTGGGTGATCTGCCATGGGCTGTTTCATTTAGTATTCGTTTGGGTCGGTTGGGGAATGATTGCATTTCCCCATAGTATGTTCTACCGAAGTTGACCAACTGAAAGGGAGTGTAACTTTGATTATAATTACACTTCCCTGAAGGAGGGAAATGAGGTATAACACCTAATTGGCCCCACCCCTTCCTGGGTCGGTGAAGAGCGGTATTAAATTGAAGGATTAAATCCAAACCTCACGCTCATCACCTGTGGAAGGCGGGGCTTCCAGCGAGGCGTGAATTTGTGATAGTATGTTGTACCTAGTTTCCCTCCTTCAGGGAACAGTAGTTATAGTCATAACGTTACGCTTGTCATATGATGAACTTCAACTTAAATACGGGATCTTGCTGTCGGACAGTTTTTTTGTATTCTGAAATGCACTCGAACTATGTATCATTTAGTGGCTCCTTTTTTTTTTTTTTGACCTTATAGCTAGAACCTCCATCAGAAGCTAGCCATCAGAAGCTAACCGGCTAATTAGCTACTAGCTATTTAGTCATTGTTAGCCACTGCTAAAGGCCTTTACCTTTTTAGCTCAGACACCAGCCGCTTTTAGCCTGGATAATATCTGTCAGTCTGCACAGCGCGATATCAACCCTGAGCATATCGGACTGTTTGTCTCCACTACATCACCGTATTCCTGCTGTAAGCTCTGGACCATTACACCGGATAATCGCAGCTAGCTAGCTGCCACTGAGTGGCCCAGCCCCTAAGCTAGCCTTGAGCCAGGCCCATCTCCCGGCCTGCTCAGTGGACCCTATGATCACTCGGCTACACAGCTGATGTCTCCCAGACTCTTCACTAACACGACTAGAAGCCACTACATCACCGGATTCCTGCCGTAAGCTCTGGACCTTTGCACCGGACGCACTGGAGTGGGTATAGTGGCTAACACCCTTGTCCCGAAGCTAGCACCAGTTAGCCTCGAGCCAGGCGCATCTCCCGGCTAGCATAGTAATGACTACCTAACGGCTTCCCTAGTTCATATATTGCTGTTCACTGGACCCTATGATCACTTGGCTACATAGCTGATGCCTGCTGGACTGTTCATTAATCACGGTTCTCCATTTTGTTTATTTTGTTCAGCCACGCTCAAGGTACTAAACGATATCATAACCGCCATTGATAAAAGACAATACTGTGTCGCTGTCTTCATCAACCTGGCCAAGGATTTCGACTCTGTCAATCACCGTATTCTTATCGGCAGACTCAACAGCCTTGGTTTCTCAAATGACTGACTCGCCTGGTTCACCAACTACTTCTTAGACAGAGTTCAGTGTGTCAAATCGGAGGGCCTGTTGTATGGACTTCTGGCAGTCTCTATGGGGGTACCACAGGGTTCAATTCTCGGGCCAACTCTTTTCTCTGTATATATCAACGATGTTGCTCTTGCTGCGGGGTATTCCTTGATCCACCTTTATGCAGACGACACCATTCTGTATACATCTGGCCCTTCTTTGGACACTTTGGACACTTAACTTCTTGGTGACAGGAGGGCAGTATTGAGTAGCTTGGATGAATAAGGTGCCCAGAGTAAACTGCCTGCTACTCTGTCCCAGATGCTAATATATGCATATTATTACTAGTATTTGATAGAAAACACTCTGAAGTTTCTAAAACTGTTTGAATGATGTCTGTGAGTATAACAGAACTCATATGGCAGGCGAAAACTTGCGACAAATCCAACCAGGAAGTGGGAAATCTGAGGTTTGTAGTTTTTTAAAGCTTGGCTTACCGAATACACATTGAGATATGGATAAAGTTGCACCTCCTACGGCTTCCACTAGATGTCAACCGTCTTTAGAAACTTGAATGAGGCTTCTACTATAAAGGAGGGGCTCATGAGACCTCTTTGAGTCAGTGGTCTGGCAGAGTGCCTTGGTCTCATGACGCGCGCTCCCGACAGAGTTACCTCTAGTTCCAGTGCTTTTCTTCAGACAAAGGAATTCTCCGGTTGGAACATTATTGATGTTTTATGTTAAAAACATCCTAAAGATTGATTCCATACATCGTTTGACATGTTTCTAAAGGAGTGTAACGGAACTTCTCAAGTTTTTGTCTGGACGAAGTGCCTGCGCCTCATGAAGATGGATTACTGGGCTGAACACGCTAACAACAAGTGGCTATTTGGACATATGAGTGTTTTCTATCCAATACTAATAATAATATGCATATATTATTGGGGGGTGCACCCCCTTGGTTTGTGCTGTGGTGGAGATCTTTGTGGGCTATACTTGGCCTTGTCTCAGGATTGTAAGTTGGTGGTTGAAGATATCCCTCTAGTGGTGCGGGGGCTGGGCTTTGGCAAAGTGGGTGGGGTTATATCCTTCCTGTTTGGCCCTGTCCGGGGGTATCCACCTGGCCTTGCTGCTATTCCAGTTTCAACTGTTCTGCCTGCGGTTATGGAACCCCTACCTTTCCCAGACCTGCTGTTTTCAACTCTTAATGATCGGCTATGAAAAGCCAACTGACATTTATTCCTGATTATTATTTGACCATGCTTGTCACTTATGAACATTTTGAACATCTTGGCCATGTTCTGTTATAATCTCCACCCGGCACAGCCAGAAGAGGACTGGCCACCCCTCATAGCCTGGTTCCTCTCTAGGTTTCTTCCTAGGTTTTGGCCTTTCTAGGGAGTTTTTCCTAGCCACCGTGCTTCTACACCTGCATTGCTTGCTGTTTGGGGTTTTAGGCTGGGTTTCTGTACAGCACTTCGAGATATTAGCTGATGTACGAAGGGCTATATAAAATAAACTTGATTGATTGATTGATTAGCATCTGGGACAGAGTAGGAGGCAGTTCACTCTGGGCACGCTATTCATCCAAAAGTGAAAATGCTGCCCCCTATCCCATAAAGGTTAACAAACCTCCAAATGAGCTTCAATGCCATACAACACTCCTTCCGTGGCCTCCAACTGCTCTTAAACGCTAGTAAAACTAAATGTATGTCCTTCAACCGATCGCTGCCCGTACCCGCCCGTCCAGCATGACTACTCTGGTCGGTTCTGACTTAGAATATGTGGACAACTATAAATACCTAGGTGTCTTGCTAGACTGTAAACTCTCCTTCCAGACTAATATTAAGCATTTCCAATCCAAAATTAAATCTAGATTTGGCTTCCTATTTTGCAACAAAGCGTCCTTCACTCACGCTGCCAAACATACCCTCGTAAAACTGACTATCCTACCGATCCTTGACTTCGGTGATGTAATTTTCAAAATAGCCTCCAACACTCTACACAGCAAACTGGATGCAGTCTATCACAGTGCCATCCGTTTTGTCACCATATCCCCATATACCACTGCTCTCGTCGGCTGGCCCTCGCTACATATTCGTCTCCAAACACACTGGATCCAGGTCATCTATAAGTCTTTGCTAGGTAAAGCTCCGCCTTAACTCAGCTCACTGGTCACCATAGCAACACCCACCCGTGGCAGCAGAGAAGTATGCTCCAGGAAGTATATCTCACTGGTCATCCCCAAAGCCAACACCTATTTTGGCCGCCTTTCCTTCCAGTTCTCTGCTGCCAATGACTGGAACGAATTGCAAAAATCACTGAAGCTGGAGACTCTCCCTCACTAACTTTAAGCATCAGCTATCTGAGCAGCTTACCGATCGCTGCAGCTGTACACAGCCCATCTGTAAATAGCCCATCCAATTGCCTACCTCATCCCCATGTTTTTTAAAACTTTTTTTGCTCTTTTGCTCTTTTGCACACCAGTATTTCTACTTGCACATCATCATCTGCACATCTATCACTCCAGTGTTAATTTGCTAAATTGTAATTACTTAGCTACTATGGCCTATTTATTGCCTTACCTCCTTACTCCATTTGCACACACTGTATATAGACTTTCTATTGTGTATTGACTGTACGTTTGTTTATCCCAAGTGTATGTAACTCTGTTGTTTTTTTGTCGCACTGCTTTGCTTTATCTTGGCCAGGTCGCAGTTGTAAATGAGAACTTGTTCTCGACTGGCCTATCTGGTTAAATAAAGGTGAAATACAAAGAAATCTTAACTTTATTAGCAACACCCAAATGTATACTGTCATTAACGCGGTTCTTCAATAATTACACATAATTCTTAATACTGTAGCAAACATTTATATTAAGCAAGACATTCAAACGAGCCTTACAATTATAATCCAAAGTAGTGTGAAATGTACTCATAATCAACCTGGAAATAGAGGTTACTCCCCTGAGTTTTCCCCCATTCGCATTCAGAATACATTGTGAAAAACTAAAAGCTTTGCTCACCATTTTTGCTCCAGGCAGATATACTACATCCATAACTTGTGGTTTCCTCATTAGCAGGGAGGTGTTTCTGCAATCAAATTGTGTGCGCATCGCCCTTGTGCCACAATTTTTTTAAACACAGAAAGGGGCCTATATTGGAGACCAAAAGTCATCTGGCACACTGCTTAGAGTTTCAACAACATGAATAACTTATTTCTACTCTACAATCATCGATGTTACTACTAAAATATGACTATTCTTGCTCATTTTAAGACAATTGTCAAATAATTTTAACATTCATTACAGACGTCAATTGTTGTACAACATCATGGCTACGCTGTTGGCATCACCTTTTACAGTGGATTTCCACTGTTGTGGGCCTTTAATCATCTGACTTTGTTGTTCACACAGGAGAGAGACGGGACTATCGTGGATCCTCTGGCGAGCCTCAACAACCTCATGATGCTGACGAGGCAGAGAAGAGTCTCTCCAGATCAGAACGCCTCAATAAACACCTGCAGAGATCCACAGGGAAGAGAACTCACTGCTGCTCTGACTGTGGGAAGAGATTCACCTCATCAGGCATTAAAATGCATCAGAGAACACACACAGGAGAGAGAACTTATAGCTGTGATCAATGTGGGAAGAGTTTTACTACATCTAGCAATCTGACTATACACCAGAGAACACACACAGGAGAGAAATCTTATAGCTGTGTTCAATGTGGGAAGAGTTTTACTACATCTAGCAATCTAACATTACACCAGAGAACACACACAGGAGAGAAACCTTATAGCTGTGATCAATGTGGGAAGAGTTTTACTACATCTAGCAATCTGACTATACACCAGAGAATACACACAGGAGAGAAACCTTATAGCTGTGGTCAATGTGGGAAGAGTTTTACTGCATCTGGCTCTCTGACATTGCACCAGAGAATACACACAGGAGAGAAACCTAATAGCTGTGGTGAATGTGGGAAGAGTTTTTGTCAATCTAGTGATCTGACAGTGCACCAGAGAACACACACAGGAGAGAAACCGTATAGCTGTGGTCAATGTGGGAAGAGTTTTACTACTTCTGGCTATCTGACTTTACACCAGAGAACACACACAGGAGAGAAACCTTATAGTTGTGGTCAATGTGGGAAGAGTTTTACTACTTCTGGCTATCTGACTTTACACCAGAGAGTACACACAGGAGATAAACCTAATAGCTGTGATCAATGTGGGAAGAGTTTTCGTCAATCTAGCAATCTGACATTACACCAGAGAACACACACAGGAGAGAAACCTTATAGCTGTGATCAATGTGGGAAGAGTTTTACTTCATCTAGCAATCTGACTATACACCAGAGAATACACACAGGAGAGAAACCTTATAGCTGTGATCAATGTGGGAAGAGTTTTTGTCAATCTAGTGAACTGACAGTGCACCAGAGAACACACACAGGAGATAAACCTTATAGCTGTGATCAATGTGGGAAGAGTTTTAGTCAATCTAGCAATCTGACATTACACCAGAGAACACACACAGGAGAGAAACCTTATAGCTGTGATCAATGTGGGAAGAGTTTTACTAGATCTAGCTATCTGACAGTGCACCAGAGAACACACACAGGAGAGAAATCGTATAGCTGTGACCAGAGGTAATCTGATAAAAGATCTCTGACTAAACATCAGAAAATACTTGAAGGAGTTGTTTCATGATATCAATGAATTAATGTCACAATGTAGAATGTTTTAACATTGTAGAAGGAGTATTTTAATATTGTCACAATGTAGAAGTCTAAACGTTTGCCCCCTGTTCTATTGATTTCAACATGATATGGATATTAGCCTTTGCAAAAAATCCAGGTTGTGAATTGAAAGAGTACTATTTATGAGATTTAGTAAGTACACATTATTCCCAGATTCCGTGTGGTTTTTGAGCTGTTAGTTTTAACAGGACGTGCAACCTCATCTCCCTCCTGTCGCACAAATGATTTTAGCATGAAATTGATTAGTTATGACAAATAAGTGTTATAAATACAAGAAATATGATTATTGTGGCAGATGTTTGTGTAAATAGCACATGTTATGTTTAGGTTTTCAATTTATCCCAAACTGTTTCTGCATATTGGTTATTGATTTGGACACGTTAAAACTGTGTTTTGACATTGAGGCTATCCCACCTAGCACAATGTAATTGAAAAGACGTTGAAAATAAGACTATGCAATCAACAACAACAAACAATATCTATTTTTTATTATACCATGCCTCACCATTAAGTGAATTATTGACAATACATATTATCAAAGGGGTGTACATTTGGTTTTGGTAATTAATGTTTACAATTCATGTAACTTTTAGTAATCATAATTATTTATGCAATCAACTGACAATTTTCGGGTATAAATATATTGACATTGTTGCCCTTCTTTTAGAATAGCAGGGTTCATTCTCAGATGTGCCAACCCAAATGTACTAGAGCATGACATTGGGGACTGGGCCCCGATTCAACAACATGCCTATCGAGTGAACCCTGAAAAGAGAGAGAAGCTCCGCAGTGAGGTGGAAAGTTACTATGGTTATTGCAGGAGTTTCCTCTTGAAATCAGACACGTCCGTGGTAAGGACAACTTGGTTGCTGATTGTCTCAAGAATGGGCAGTCAAAAAGATTTGTGTTTTGCGTTTAGCCATTGCATTGCCATGGATCACAATTTATTTTGACTGCACGTTTTTTCGTATTGGAGATGAGTTTTGTTTGTGCTCGTTCCAAGGGGACGAGAGTTCTAGAAGCTGGTGAGTTTTAGGAAGACGAAAGTTCTAGAAGCTATTGAGTTTTAGGAAGACGAGAGTTCTAGAAGCTATTGAGTTCTAGGATTCTATAGAATTAAAAAAAAAGAAAAAATAATACGATTGTATATTATTATTTAGAAATGCGTGTTTTTTCTTGTTTTTAATTGTTGACAGCCAGTAGACACTATGTTTATATTGTAGAAGGTGAAGCATTGTAGTTGATTATGTGAAATGGAAGTTGTTTTCAGTTGGTGATGAGCAAACTTGTCCAACAAAAACATAGGATATATTTGTTGTCTTAAGGGGAAAGGTGTTCCAGGCTTTCGTTTTTCCATTTATGTTTTGAGGTTGGACTTTAGCACGTATAAGCTCGTTAACACGTATAGCTCGTTAGCACATAGGGCGCACTGATTGGTGTCACCTCGTTAGTCAGTATGTGTAACACCAGTTCTTTTGTTTACCTCTTCTTGGGCAGATTTAGTGGGTCTCATGGTGGGTGTCTTTTTTCAGTCCCAGTTGTTGTTACTAGTCAATTGTCAGTGGACACCCCCATAGTGTCTTTCAGAGCCCCTCCTAAAAAAAAAAATGCATTTTGGGATGGATATTGCATCCAATTAATATTTTAGTCAATGGCATTTCCTTAGGGTGCTCATTAGTCTTTCTGTTGTTAGTCTTCTGTTTGTTGTGTACTAAATGTTTCTGTTTATTTCATTTTTTTATTTTTATTTTTTTATTTTCCTGTGAAGCCATTGTGTTGCATCCATGTCTGAAATGTGCTGTATGAATAAAGCTTGATTTGATTTCAACAAATGAACCCAATGACTGACCAATCAACAGACTCGATCCAACAACATGCCTATCAAAATATTGCAGGAGTTTGCTCTTGAAATCAGACATGACTAATACAATTTGATTTGAGGGGACGAGAGTTCTAGAAGCTAGTGAGTTTTAGGAAGGCGAGAGTTCTAGAAGATAGTGAGTTTTAGGATTCTATAGAAAGAAAAACGAGAAAAAAAAGAATATGATTGTTTATTATTATTTCAGAAATACGTGTTTTTAATTGTCAGCCAGTAGACACCATGTTTATATTGTAGAAGGTGAAGCATTGTAGTTGATAATAATGTGAAATGGAAGTTGTTTTCTGTTGGTGGTGAGCAAACTTGTCCAACAAAAATATAGGATATATTTGTTGTCTTAAAGGGGAAGGTTTTACAGGCTTTGGTTTTTGCATTTATGTTTTGAGGTTGGATTTTAACACGTCAGCAAGTATAGCTCGTCAGCACGTACTGATTGGTGTCACCTCGTTAGTCAGTATGTGTTACACCTGTGCTGGCTTGTCCATCTCGTTAGTGGGAAGGTGTTTCACCTGAGCTGGTCCAGGATCTATTTAAGAGTGTCTGGCCCAGTGCTCCAGTTGTCTTGATAGATGTGGAGAGTCAACACCTTTAGTTGCTCCACCTTTTTGGTTTGCTTCCTGTCTTTAAGTTTGGTGTGGGTTTTTCTTTTGTTTCCCTCTTCTTGGGCAGATTTAGTGGGTCTCATGGTGGGTGTCTTTTATGTCCCAGTTGTTGTTACTAGTCAACTTTCAGTGGACACTGAGAGCAAAACTGCAACATTATGTTATAATACTTTGATTGGATCAAATGGTTGTTTTATGCAACAGAATAGAGGGTTCTTAGAACTATAGTGTCTGTGTGTTCTACTGAGGATGGGCCTCTGGGAGATAACACTGACAGGAGATATACAATGTCTTTTGTGTGATTAAAACCTATAGAGACCTTATTCCATAGCATGAGTTAATGTTTCTGTTCTATATGGTACCAGGGAGAGATGACCTCAGGGCCAGACCCTGGTCTCTACACAAAGAGTAATGTTTTTACAGCAGATACTTATAATTCTCAACAGACAGTATCTTTCATACAAATCTTAAACTTGTGACCCGTTCTATACATCTGTTGTTGGTCATGTAGGTTGAAAGGGGTGTATCTTGGCTGTAACATACCTTTGTACTTTTGTATCGCGGCTCAACGAATCATCTGTGGGTGATTTTTTGACCAGCCATCATTATCGTAGAGCACTCAATTGATTCACTTTATATGTGTGTGTTGTATTGACCTGCTCCCTTATTAATAAGTGAATAAATATTTAGATTTAACTCTGACTTGTGTGATAAGTTTGTCTCATTTGATATTAAAGAAATTAACCACATTTGGCAATGGGGATGTTAATCTTCACTTGGTGACCACTCCTGACGACCTGGGTAAATGTTGCACCAGGGATCCCTCAAACTTGGGATCTCAGGGAGACTACACTTTGGGAATGGAGCAGATGGACCCACCTTTGATCTGAGAGGCAGCGAGTCGAGTGGATACCAAATCTCAAACCAAGTTAAAAAAAAAAGAGGTCAGCGAAACACGCAAAATGTAGTTTTTAGAAAAGCCTCGTAGTGTGTATTCCTGTGTGAGGGGGGCACCTTGGAGGTGTAAACAGGGCCCAGTCAGGAGGCTCTGAGTGTGTATTCCTGTATTTTCCCAGTATGGGAGGGGTTGCTAGATTGATTGAATAAACCTTTTTCCATAAAGTTAGTGAACCAAGGTGTCTGACTAGCTGTAGATGTTGAAAAAGTGTCCCGTCCACTAGATTATACGTCTCAGTGGCAAAATCACCTGAAAGACGCACATCGCCATCTGCTGACTGGAGTTGGTATCGCAGTTGAGAAAATACTTTCAGACAAAAAGCTAAAAAGCGACTGCCTCTAAAAACCAACGGCTCCCTTTGAAAACGGGCTATGTGGCATCAGAAACATTTATTATAGTGTAAAAATGTACTACAAAGTGCAGCTAAATAGAATAACTTTGGTCATACCCAGTCAGCACGTGACGTCCAAGGACGTCGAATTATGGGCCATATCAGGTCTGTCTGTTGTGGCCGCTATTTCGCCCCAAAATACTAATCCCAAATTTGGCTGTGTGTAACTATGTAAATGTCTCTTGGACAAGGTGAGTTTTATCAATATACACTCTAAAAAGTAAAGGTTCCTGGAGTATTCTTTAGGGGTTCTTCAAATTGAAACTGTGGGGGAACCCCTAAAAGTTACTTGAAGAACCTTTTGTGGGAACCCCTATAAGTTCTTTGAAGAACCCCTTATCATGGTTCCTCAAAGAACCTTTTGGGGTTCCTTTTTTTAACTCCCTGTCCACCCTCCCTGCATTACAAAAACATATTTTAATAACAATATTGACCATAATGATTTAAATAATTCATTGTTTATTTAGTGGCACCACAAATGTGAATTAATATTTACCAAACAAAACACATTACAAAATTGCAACATCTCTGCAGACATGTCACACCATAATAAATAATACATTTACTTTGTATAGTGCTTTTCATGACATTTAAAATATATAAAATAGTGATGTACAATAAAAACAACGTACATTAAAAATGAATCATAGGTAAACTAACAATATTGTAGACTTGATGCTAAATACAGATTTTTCAGCTTTAGTGTGTATATCGTATCCACTTAGTTATGTTAGGAAGTTTGCCATCTTTATGACCGGCCCTGGTAACTTCACCCCAACTTATCTTATCCCCAGAACACAGTAACTTAATAGGTTTTTCTGACATTTTTGGGAAATTTAAGGGAAAATATAAAAATACAGCCCTAGCAGAGCCTCAAGTCCCATGGGGACGTCCTCGAGGGCGTGGATGTTCTCCCCATCAAAGGCCAGCGGGATTTCACTCTCACGGAGAAATGGATTTCCACCGATGTGCAGTAAAGGAGTGAAGAGCGGTGAAATCTGTGTCAACAAAAGTAAGAAAAGATTAACCTGTTTGGGCTGCAAGGGGCAGTATTAACCTGTTTGGGCTGCAAGGGGCAGAAAACACTCTCTAGTTTCTAAAACCATTTGAATTATTTCTCTGAGTGAAACAGAACTCATTCTGCAGCACACTTCCTGACCAGGAAGTGGAAAGTCTGAAACCGAGGCTCTCTTCTACTTCCTGCCTATAAATGGGCATGAGATCTATTAGTATACATGCACGTCATACACCTTCCCCTGGATGTCAAGAGGCTGTGAGAGAAGAAATGAGGTGATTATCTTGGTCTGAGATGGAACACATCATCTTGGACAAAACGTGTCCCCCATTTTCGGTACTCTGAAGAGCGCGACGTAGACAGTGGGATTGCCTTCTCTTTAGCTGCCGTAATAGGCGACTACTATCTACGCTTTGATTTTATTTGATACATGTCACCATATCATCGTAAAGTATGTTTTTTCAATATAGTTTCATCAGATTATTGAAAATTTTTCGGGAGTTTTGCCGTGTTCCGTTCTCTTCCGTTTGTTGACATGGAGAGATTCGCGCCACTTGGCTAGTGTGCATGCTAATTGAAGAGGGAAAGTTGCCGTTCTAAATCCAAACAACGACTGTTCTGGACAAAGGACACCTTGTCCAACATTCTGATGGAAGATCAGCAAAAGTAAGAAACATTTTATGATGCTATTTCATATATCTGTCGTGCATGTGAACTAGTCGTCGGCGCCCAAGTGTTTCTGGCTATTGTGGCTACGCTAATATAACGCTACATTTTGTTTTCGCTGTAAAACACTTAATAAATCGGAAATATTGTCTGGAATCACAAGATGCCTGTCTTTCATTTGCTGTACACTATGTATTTTTCAGAAATGTTTTATGATGAGTAATTAGGTATTTGACGTTGGTGTCTGTAAATATTATGGCTGCTTTCGGTGCAATTTCTGATTGTAGCTGCAATGTAAACTATGATTTATACCTGAAATATGCACATTTTTCGAACAAAACATATGCTATACAATAAATATGTTATCAGACTGTCATCTGATGAAGTTGTTTCTTGGTTAGTGGCTATTTATATCTTTATTTGGTCGAATTTGTGATAGCTACTGATGGAGTAAAAAACTGGTGGAGTAAAAAAAGTGGTGTCTTTTGCTAACGTGGTTAGCTAATAGATTTACATATTGTGTCTTCCCTGTAAAACATTTTAAAAATCGGACATGTTGGCTGGATTCACAAGATGTGTACCTTTCATATGCTGTATTGGACTTGTTAATGTGTGAAAGTTAAATATTTAAAAAATATATATTTTGAATTTCGCGCCCTGCACTTGAGCTGGCTGTTGTCATAAGTGTACCGACGTCGGGCTTGCAGCCAGAAGAAGTTTTAATACACATACAACGTACATGTAACGTTTCCAAAATGGGATGGTATTGTACATGTAACGTTTCCAAAATGGGATAGTATTGTCCATGTAACGTTTCCAAAATGGGATAGTATTGTACATGTAACGTTTCCAAAATGGGATAGTATTGTCCATGTAACGTTTCCAAAATGGGATAGTATTGTACATGTAACGTTTCCAAAATGGGATAGTATTGTCCATGTAACGTTATGCCCCCTTGTGAGTTAATAGTATTGCATGCTGTAGCAGGCTATATAAAGAGGAAGACCTCCATTGACGATTCAGTTCGTTGTAACATCTCGTCTGGACAGGTCACCGTCCTTAGTTAGTTAGTTAGTTAACGTTAGCTAGTTCATTATCACAAAAGTAAGAAATAGTCTAGATTGGAAACTTACGTTAATGAGTGTAAAGCCATGTTGGCTTTATGGAAACGATATACAATATATGGGAAAGAATATAGTTGAGGGAAATAATCCAAACCTAGTTGTGCCTAGTTAGGACATAACGTTAGCTAGCTAGATAACGGTACTGTACTGTAGCTCATACAACGCCGACGGTCAAACCCGGTTTTCTAATATTTACGGAAATTAACTATAGTAACGTTATGGAAGCTATTCACAGAAAACCATCATTGTATTCGTTATTTATTAATAGTATGTTATATTATTATATAAAATATTTCGAGACATATTCAGAGCCAAACATCAACCAAAACTTAACCTTTTTAACTGTTGTCGCATCCAAACTTGTCACCATCGTTTTCAGTTGTAACTGCGAAGTTCCCGGAAGAAGTCCAGCAACAACGGAGGTTCCTCGATGAACCCACCTTCTAACAAGTTCTTTGAAGAACCTTTTGGGGCTGTTTTTCATTGACCAAGAACCCTACGGTTCTTAGGGGATCTGAGAACAACTCCAGTTCAACCCTTCATTTTTAGAGTTGTAGTCGGCTCTATTTACTCTCAGATTCAAACATGCTGATTAGCATCAACGATCAAGTCAGCTGCTGCTGCTCCAATACAGTATGAGGTGAGACGGTGAACTGATGTTGAACCGGGCAGTCAGCTGCTGCTGCTCCAATACAGTATGAGGTGAGACGGTGAACTGATGTTGAACCGGGCAGTCAGCTGCTGCTGCTCCAATACAGTATGAGGTGAGACGGTGAACTGATGTTGAACCGGGCAGTCAGCTGCTGCTGTTCCAATACAGTATGAGGTGAGACGGTGAACTGACGTTGAACCGGGCAGTCAGCTGCTCCAATACAGTATGAGGTGAGACGGTGAACTGATGTTGAACCGGGCAGTCAGCTGCTGCTGCTCCAATACAGTATGAACACACAACACTATGTTTGGAGACCAAAAGGCACAGCACACCAACATCAAAACCTCATCCCAACTGTAAAGTCTGGTGGAGGGAGCGTCATGGTTTGGGACTGCTTTGCTGCCTCAGGGTCTGGACAGCTTGCTATCATCGACGGAAAAATACCAACTATATCAAGACATTTTGCAGGAGAATGTTAGGCTGTCTGTCCGCCAATTGAAGCTCAACAGAAGTTGGGTGATGCAACAGAGTAGTTTCTCTAGAGATAAATCAGATCCAGACTGAACTGTGTGATGTAGTAGGGAGTTGTAGTTTCTCTAGAGATAAATCAGACCCAGACTGAACTGTGTGATGTAGTAGGGAGTTGTAGTTTCTCATGAGATAAATCAGATCCAGCCTGAACTGTGTGATGTTGTAGGGAGTTGTAGTTTCTCATGAGATAAATCAGACCCAGACTGAACTGTGTGATGTAGTAGGGAGTTGTAGTTTCTCATGAGATACATCAGATCCAGACTGAACTGTGTGATGTAGTAGGGAGTCGTAGTTTCCAACAGGCCAATATTCTACATAGTTTAGCGCATAAAACGTAATTAACTACAGTGACCATAATCCATTGTCTTGTCTGTGTTTCTTTTACACCTGCTATGTAAAAGAGACAGAAAAATGCACGATGGTCAATGCAATCAGGGATCCTTGGGACATCCCTACCCTAACCCCTGACCTTAACCATTTTAAATGTCAACTTCAACGGGCTAGGGACGTCCCAAGGATGTATCTCTACCTGAAAATACATGATCTAAGTGATTGATCGTTGGTATTCAACAGTCATAAAGCCTTATTTACTAAAATAGTGATTTTGTCAGACAGCAGCTCTACACTTTATTGACTGACTGATCCATTCATCCTTCCATCCCTCCTCAGCCGTCCTCTCCTCTGAAGACTCAGTGAGGGTGGAGCTCAGTCAGAGAGCTGTTGAGGGACTGGTTAGGAAGAACACTTCTACAGCCAGAGAGGTGAGAGGTCACACATGGTTTAGATGGTAAATATTTTTGTCCCCTTAGTGGTTCATCACGTCAGCTAAAGGGAATATGTTCCATCTATGTTTATTTACATTAGTGCAAATTGTCCACTGATATTGGTGTAATTTCTCACCCCTTTTGGCTGTATGAAAGTTAATTTCCCCTCAGGCACACACATTTGTTCTTTGATATTATGAAGGTAATTTGTGTCAAATGTTCTTTTCCCAACTCATTCACCCCATCTCTTTGCATTGCTTATTTATATTCAGTGGCCTGACTGCATCCAGACTATGTCAAAGGCCCATCCTGGTAGATCTGAACCGAATGCAGCTTGGTGTGATCAGATGACAGAAGTCACATTTAGGTGCCAGGTGTAACTGAGGCCATAGATGCTCCATATCCATTACTTTAAGTGTTTTATATAATATGACTAAATGTGTTTCTGTGTTGCAGGGGCAGTCAAGAAATGGAACGGCAAGGCCACAGAACATGACATAAGCAGAGCTGTGGGAGACCACCTCAAGCCCCCGGTAGAGCCGGGGGTGGTGTTTACCACTCCACCAGCAGAGCTGTGGGAGACCACCTCAAGCCCCCGGTAGAGCCGGGGGTGGTGTTTACCACTCCACCAGCAGAGCTGTGGGAGACCACCTCAAGCCCCCGGTAGAGCCGGGGGTGGTGTTTACCACTCCACCAGCAGAGCTGTGGGAGACCACCTCAAGCCCCCGGTAGAGCCGGGGGTGGTGTTTACCACTCCACCAGCAGAGCTGTGGGAGACCACCTCAAGCCCCCGGTAGAGCCGGGGGTGGTGTTTACCACTCCACCAGCAGAGCTGTGGGAGACCACCTCAAGCCCCTGGTAGAGCCGGGGGTGGTGTTTACCACTCCACCAGCAGAGCTGTGGGAGACCACCTCAAGCCCCTGGTAGAGCCGGGGGTGGTGTTTACCACTCCACCACGCCTTCAGCAGGCTGGAAAAGTGGGATTGATCTGTTTGATCCATTTGTTTGTTTAATAGTTGAATCCTTTGATGTATTACTGATTTCAAAATTTTTCGTTTTCAACAAATGCACTGGGTTGGTTAAAAAGTGATAGTAAACCACTACTACTGTTTTTCATACTAAGATGGACCAAGATATATATTTTTTGTCAACAAAAATGTTAGTTGTATTTAACTAGGGAAGAACAAATTCATATTTAAATGATGGTCTACAGGGGAACCGTGGGTTAACTGCCTTGTTCAGGGGAACCGTGGGTTAACTGCCTTGTTCAGGGGAACCGTGGGTTAACTGCCTTGTTCAGGGGAACCGTGGGTTAACTGCCTTGTTCAGGGGAACCGTGGGTTAACTGCCTTGTTCAGGGGAACCGTGGGTTAACTGCCTTGTTCAGGGGCAGAACGACAGATTTTTACCTTGTCAGCTCAGGGATTCGATCCAGCAAATTTTCAGTTACTGGCCCTACGCTCCAACCACTAGGCTACCTGCTGCCCCAAATATGTGTTGCTTTTGCAAGAGTCTGTTGATTGGTCGGTCATTGGGTTCATTCGTTTCGCAATATGTTCAAATCAAGCTTTATTTATATAGCAAAATTTCAGGCATGGCTTCACAGAAAGAAAAAAATTACAAAATCTCACATTTACTACACAACAAACATCAGGGTAAAAAACAAGATTAAATGGAAAACTAATGAGCATTTTAAGGAAATTACATTTGATTAAAATATTAACAATATGATTCAATATCCAACTCAAAATATAAGCGTGTTTTACTCCATTGTTTGTTGTTACGTTCCCCAGCAAGAAAACATAAATGTCACTTAAATAGAAGAGGGAACTATCAAAGAGTCACTGACAACAACAAGTAAACAGGTGGGGTTTTAGGAGGGGCTCTGAAAGACACTATGGGGGTGTCCACTGAAAGTTGACTAGTAACAACAACTGGGACCTAAAAGACACCCACCATGAGACCCACTAAATCTGCCCAAGAAGAGGAAAACAAAAGAAAAACCCACAACAAACTTAAAGACAGGAAGTAAACCAAAAAGGTGGAGCAACTAAAGGTGTTGACTCTCCACATCTATCAAAACAACTGGAGCACTGGGCCAGACACTCTTAAATAGAACCTGGACCAGCTCAGGTGAAACACCTTCCCACTAACGAGATGGACAAGCCAAAGCCCGTAACACCTTCCCCCTTTAGACAACGAATAAAATAAAAAAATCCTATATTTTTGTTGGACATGTTTGCTCACCCCCAACAGAAAACTTCCATTTCACATAATCAACTACAATGCTTCTACAATATAAACATGGTGTCTACTGGCTGTCAACAATAAACAACAAGAAAAAACACATATTTCTAAATAATAATATACCATAGTATTATTTTTAAATCCTTTTTCTTTCAATAGAATCCTAAAACCCACTAGCTTCTAGAACTCTCATCTTCCTAAAACTCACTAGCTTCTAGAACTCTGGTCCCCTTGGAACCAAAAAACTTGTCTCCAATACGGAAAAATGTGCAGTCAAAATAAATTGTGATCCATGGCAACGTGTTGACTGACTAAACGCAAAACTTGTTGACTGCCCACCCTTGAGACAATCAGCAACCAACTCCTGCAATATCCGTAGTAACTTTCCACCTTACTTCTCTCTCTTTTCAGGGTTCACTCGATAGGCATGTTGTTGGATCGGGGCCCAGTCCCCAATGTCATGCATTTGGTTTGAGAATGAATCATGATATTCTAAAAGCAGGGCAACATTGTCAATATAATTGTACACAAAAATGTTCAGCTGGTTGCATAAATAATTATGATTACTAACTGTTACATAAATTGTAAATATGAAAATCAAAACCAAATGTACAATTTGTTAATATGTATTGGCAATACTTCACTTAATGGTGAGGCATGGAATAATAAAACATATCTTTTGTCAGGCTGAATGTTTGAAATATGAGGTGATTTGAGTCATGCTTCTTCAGTAGTGGAATAAAGACAATTAGCATTTGAATGTTGTCAAGAAATACTGGAGTGATGTCAGATTGTTAATAAAATTGATTATAGACCAATTTATTATACTGCTTTCATGTGTGTATATACACAAACATCTGCAACAATTATCATATTACATGTATTTTTTTAAACAAGCAGCTTTTTCAACTTGTAGAAAACAGCTAGCTACATTTTGAAGTGCTGCATTTTGATTAAAGTGGGTCACCAACGCAGTAAGTGTAACACATCTCTTTTTTTGTTAGTCACTTTTTGTTAAATAATACTCTTTCAATTCAGAGCCTGGATTTTCCCCTGAGGCTAATATCCATATCATGCTGCAATCAATTGAACAGGGCAAACGATAAGGTAGAACATCATTAAAATACTTCTACTACAATATTAAAACATTCTACATTGTGACATCATTAAAATACTCCTACTACAATGTTAAAACATTCTACATTGTGACATTATTTCATTGATATCATGAAACAACTTCATGTATGTATTTTCTGATGTTTGATCAGAGATCTTTTATCAGAGTATCTCTTGTCACATTGATCACAGCTATGAGGTTTCTCTCCTGTGTGTGTTCCCTGGTGTGAAGTCAGCTGGCTCAATGTAGGAAAACTCTTCCCACATTGATCACAGCTATAAGGTTTCTCTCCTGTGTGTGTTCTCTGGTGTGAAGTCAGAGAGCTAGATATAGTAAAACTCTTCCCACATTGATCACAGCTATAAGGTTTCTCTCCTGTGTGTGTTCTCTGGTGTGAAGTCAGATTGCTTGATGTAGTAAAACTCTTCCCACATTGATCACAACTATGAGGTTTCTCTCCTGTGTGTGTTCTCTGGTGTGAAGTCAGATTGCTTGATGTAGTAAAACTCTTCCCACATTGATCACAACTATGAGGTTTCTCTCCTGTGTGTGTTCTCTGGTGTGAAATCAGATGGCTAGATGTAGTAAAACTCTTCCCACATTGAGCACAGATATAAGGTTTCTCTCCTGTGTGTGTTCTCTGGTGTAAAGTCAGAGAGCCAGCCCTAACAAAACTCTTCCCACATTGACCACAGCTAAAAGGTTTCTCTCCTGTGTGTTTTCTCTGGTGTAAAGTCAGAGAGCCAGATTGAACAAAACTCTTTCCACATTGACGACAGCTATAAGGTTTCTCTCCTGTGTGTTTTCTCTGGTGTACAGTCAGAGAGTAAGATGTAGTACACCTCTTCCCACATTGATCACAGCTATAAGGTTTCTCTCCTGTGTGTATTCTCTGGTGCACTGTCAGATGTCTAGATGAACCAAAACTCTTCCCACATTGATCACAACTATGAGGTTTCTCTCCTGTGTGTGTTCTCTGGTGTTGAGTCAGATTGCTTGATGTAGTAAAACTCTTCCCACATTGAGCACATCTATAAGGTTTCTCTCCTGTGTGTGTTCTCTGGTGTAACGTCAGATGGCCAAATCGACTAAAACTCTTCTCACATTGCCCACAGCTATACAATTTCTCTCCTGTGTGTGTTCTCTGATGAATTGTAATGCCTGATGAGGTGAATCTCTTCCCACAGTCAGAGCGGCAGTGAGTTCTCTTCCCTGTGGATCTCTGCAGGTGTTTCTTGAGGTGTTCTGATCTGGAGAGACTCTTCTCTGCCTCTTCAGCATCATGAGGTTGTTTAGGCTCCCCAGAGGATCCACGATAGTCCCGTATCTCTCCTGTGTGAACAACAAAGTCAGACAGATGGTTAAAGGCCCACAACAGCGGTAATCCACTGTAAAAGGTGATGCCAACAGCATAGCCATGATGTTGTACAACAATTGATGTCTGTAATGAATGTTAAAATTATTTGACAATTGTCTTAAAATGAGCAACAAGTCATATTTTGTCTTGTTTTCACATTAGTCGTAACATCTAAGATTGTAGACTAGAAATAAGTTATTCATGTTGTTGAAACTCTAAGCAGTGTGGCAGACGACTTTTGGTCTCCAATACAGGCCCCTTTCTGTGTTGCTAAAATTGCGGCACGAGGGCAAAGCACATACAATTTTGTTGCAGAAACTCCTCCATGCAGAAACTCCTCCATGCTAATTAGGAAACCACTAGTTATGGATGTAGTATTTCTGGTAATGAGGAAACCACTAGTTATGGATGTAGTATTTCTGGTAATGAGGAAACCACTAGTTATGGATGTAGTATATCTGGTAATGAGGAAACCACTAGTTATGGATGTAGTATTTCTGGTAATGAGGAAACCACTCGTTATGGATGTATTATATCTGGTAATGAGGAAACCACCAGTTCTGGATGTAGTATATCTGCCTGGAGCAAAAATGGTGAGCAAAGATTTTAGTTTTTCACAATGTATTCTGAATGGGGGAAAACTCAGGGGAGTAACCTCCATGTCCAGGTTGCTTATGAGTGCATTTCACACTACTTTGGATTATAATTGTAAGGCTCGTTTGAATGTCCTGCTTAATATAATGTTTGTGTGATCATCGCAAATCAACCGCTTTGTATTTAAAAAACACTTCAACCAGTAAAATGCTCTTTGGCTTTTCCATCCGCCTGACAATGAGGGTTTGTACACTGTTTGCCAAATTGGCCCATAACTTCACCTAACAACCAATATGCCAATGACTGGAACGAACTACAAAAATCTCTGAAACTGGAAACACTTATCTCCCTCACTAGCTTTAAGCACCAGCTGTCAGAGGAGCTCACAGATTACTGCACCTGTACATAGCCCATCTATAATTTAGCCCAAACAACTACCTCTTCCCCTACTGTATTTATTTATTTATTTTGCTCCTTTGCACCCCAGTATTTCTACTTTGCACATTCTTCCACTGCAAATCTACCATTCCAGTGTTTTACTTGCTATATTGTATTTACTTTGCCACCATGGCCTTTTTTTGCATTTACCTCATTTGCTCACATTGTATATAGACTTATTTTTCTACTGTATTATTGACTGT
Source organism: Salvelinus alpinus (assembly GCF_045679555.1). NCBI lineage: Eukaryota > Metazoa > Chordata > Actinopteri > Salmoniformes > Salmonidae > Salvelinus > Salvelinus alpinus. Next base: position 114,429,689 of record NC_092087.1, on the reverse strand, counting down.
ATGTTTGTTACACTCCATGTGTAACTCTGTGTGTTGTATGTGTCGAACTGCTTTGCTTTATCTTGGCCAGGTCGCAGTTGTAAATGAGAACTTGTTCTCAACTTGCATACCTGGTTAAATAAAGGTGAAATAAATAAATTAAATAGATCAGCAACGGTGGCTTGCAAACAGTGGATAGTAAGTAGCCCACCTTTGGAATAACTATGTATAGTTATAACTGTAGTATCCTGTATAACTGTAGTATCCTGTATAACTGTAGTATCCTGTATAACTGTAGTATCCTGTATAACTGTAGTATAGTTATAACTGTAGTATCCTGTATAACTGTAGTATCCTGTATAACTGTAGTATCCTGTATAACTGTAGTATCCTGTATAACTATGTATAGTTATAACTGTAGTATCCTGTATAACTGTAGTATCCTGTATAACTGTAGTATCTTGTATAACTATGTATAGTTATAACTGTAGTATCCAGTATAACTATGTATAGTTATAACTGTAGTATCATGTATAACTGTAGTATCCTGTATAACTGTAGTATCCTGTATAACTGTAGTATCCTGTATAACTGTAGTATCCTGTATAACTGTAGTATCCTGTATAACTATGTATAGTTATAACTGTAGTATTCTGTATAACTGTAGTATCCTGTATAACTGTGTATAGTTATAACTGTAGTATCCTGTATAACTGTAGTATCCTGTATAACTATGTATAGTTATAACTGTAGTATCCAGTATAACTATGTATAGTTATAACTGTAGTATCCTGTATAACTGTAGTATCCTGTATAACTGTAGTATCCTGTATAACTATGTATAGTTATAACTGTAGTATCCAGTATAGTCTGGGAGGAGGTGAAACCACTCAGGCTTATTTGATGTAATCTAATGTTTTGATCATCTAGTTTCTTACAAGCATTCAGTCACCAAAGGGGGTTCGGTCATTCCTTTGTTAATATACTGTCTCATTGACAAAAATATTTTGGATTATTTGTTTACATCATTCCTTTGTCTCGACCCAGTACACAGTAAACGTACCGAGGTTCTAATGTTGCCAAGGAGACACATTTGATTATTTATTTACAGTTTGGAGGGTTGGGGGTCTGACATCCAGGAGACACATTTGATTATTTATTCCGTTTGGAGAGTTGGGGGTCTGACATCCAGGAGACACATTTTAGTTCTAATGGTGCCGTTCTGATATTCTTTTCAGCTTCTTTTTCCAAGCATCTCACATTACTCTGAGACTAGTTATCCTGGGATCTTACATTACTCTGAGACGAGTTATCCTGGGTTCTTACATTACTCTGAGACTAGTTATCCTGGGTTCTTACATTACACTGAGACGAGTTATCCTGGGATCTTACATTACTCTGAGACTAGTTATCCTGGGATCTTACATTACTCTGAGACTAGTTATGCTGGGATCTTACATTACTCTGAGACTAGTTATCCTGGGATCTTACATTACTCTGAGACTAGTTATCCTGGGATCTTACATTACTCTGAGACTAGTTATCCTGGGATCTTACATTACTCTGAGACTAGTTATCCTGGGATCTTACATTACTCTGAGACTAGTTATCCTGGGATCTTACATTACTCTGAGACTAGTTATCCTGGGATCTTACATTACTCTGAGACGAGTTATCCTGGGATCTTACATTACTCTGAGACTAGTTATCCTGGGATCGTACATTACTCTGAGACTAGTTATCCTGGGATCTTACATTACTCTGAGACTAGTTATCCTGGGATCTTACATTACTCTGAGACTAGTTATCCTGGGATCTTACATTACTCTGAGACTAGTTATCCTGGGATCTTACATTACTCTGAGACTAGTTATCCTGGGACCTTACATTACTCTGAGACTAGTTATCCTGGGATCTTACATTACTCTGAGACTAGTTATCCTGGGATCTTACATTACTCTGAGACTAGTTATCCTGGGATCTTACATTACTCTGAGACTAGTTATCCTGGGATCTTACATTACTCTGAGACTAGTTATCCTGAGATCTTACATTACTCTGAGACTAGTTATCCTGGGATCTTACATTACTCTGAGACTAGTTATGCTGGGGAATAGTTTCAATACATTTGCAAAAAACCTAAACCTGTTTTTGCTTTGGCATTATGGGGTATTGTGATGTCATTATGGGGTATTGTGATGTCATTATGGGGTATTGTGATACATTTTAGAATAAAGGGATGCAGCGATATTACATTTTTGGCCAATACCGACATCCAATATTATTACTTGAAAATATTTTTTTTAAATCCAGGAACTTTACAACTTTATCTCTCTAGGTCATGCCAGTAGATTACAGTAGGTTGTATCTCTCTAGGTCATGCCAGTAGGCTACAGTAGGTTGTATCTCTCTAGGTCATGCCAGTAGGTTACAGTAGGTTGTATCCAAGTGGAAACAATTATCAACCCAATGTGGAAAGTGTCGAATTTGGTCAACAACAAAATTAATGGCTTATTTGCTACGTGAGGTTTACTTGATCCAACAGAAGTTTCGTAATGCTTAAGTCTTAAGTTTCCACCCAATGGTGGAACAAACTCCCTCACGACGCCAGGTCAGCGGAGTCAATCACCACCTTCCGGAGACACCTGAAACCCCACCTCTTTAAGGAATACCTAGAATAGGATAAAGTAATCCTTCTAACCCCCCCCCCCCCCCTTAAAAGAGTTAGATGCACTATTGTAAAGTGGTTGTTCCACTGGATATCATAAGGTGAATGCACCAATTTGTAAGTCGCTCTGGATAAGAGCGTCTGCTAAATGACTTAAATGTAAATGTAAATGTTAAGTTGTTATGTGGACACGTGACATACCGACAACTTTGATAAAAAACAATATAGGAGTTGTCTGCAGATCGCTATGCATATTCATGCTAGTAGCTTAGCATCTCTCTCCATTGAATACAGGCGGTGCATATTCATGCTAGTAGCTTAGCATCTCTCTCCATTGAATACAGGCGGTGCATATTCATGCTAGTAGCTTAGCATCTCTCTCCATTGAATACAGGCGGTGCATATTCATGCTTGTAGCTTAGCATCTCTCTCCATTGAATACAGGCGGTGCATATTCATGCTAGTAGCTTAGCATCTCTCTCCATTGAATACAGGCGGTTGACGACAAAAACCCTCATAGAATATAAACAATAGATTACAATAATAAGATGTATCCACCAATCCAAAGAAAGGGTTGGCGGGAGCTAGACAACCCGCAGTGCCGCTTTGTGGACAACGACTCCCCTTGTTAGGGCGGAGAGACATCTTGTCAGTATATCCATAATCTTTGTTGTAGCCAACCCAACTCTCACATGGCACTATTGGGGGGCACGGTGTGTAGTAAAACATCACGACATTAAAATCGCTACGGTGTCCCCCAGTCTGCGGTCAGCAGATAGACCCTTCTCAAATATATATGTTACGTCACTTTTTGGAAACGGAACGGAGAAAACAAGGGGTAGCTTGCTCTCTAGTCGTCTGATTCTAGACATATCAGTCATCATCCTGGGCCCTCCGTTGAAGAGGTATTGACGAGCCAACTACGAATATCCAAAGTTAAAAACTAATTTAAGGCGGTACTTACTGGTGTTAATCAGATCTCCTATCTCCACCTCTTCATCTTTCATTGTGACAGTAATCTCCCCTTCCTTCTTCACTCCAAAAACTGCATCCTCCTCTTTCTCTTCATCCTCTTCTTTCACTGTAACAGCCTCATCCTCTACTTCTTGTTTTACTGTGACATCCTCTTCTTCCTTCTCCTCTTTCACGACAATGTTCAGCCACAGACCCTCTTTCTCCGTCCAGCAGACCTCCTCTTCTTTAACGAGAGGGGAGATGTTTAGGGAGCTCATGGTCGGGGATGTTAGCTAGCTAGCTATCATTAGCGACTAGGCTAGTGCTAACTAAACCAGCCAGCTACTATAGCTGACTAATACAAAATAACGTAATATTAAATGATATTAGATACGACAAAAGTGTGTCTAAAACACAGCAGGTAATATACACCGAAAGCGTATAAATAGATTGAATCTTTCGGCTATGTTGGCTAGCAAGCTACCGGGGTGGTTGACGAGCTGTTTATGAAGAACCGTCCACTAGATTATACGTCACGCTGGCTGCATCGCCTGAAAGACGCACATCGCCGTATGCTGACTGGAGTGGGAAACGCAGTTGAGGATCATATTTTATTTTCAGACAAAGATTATTTTAAATTGATTTAATTAAATAATACTATTATATTAAGACATACAAAGACAGGAATGTGTTGATTGATTAGTGTGAATAAAAAATTAGCAGCTAGCTACTGGTGTAACAATACATCATGTAGATGTATATAATGAACAGACTAGGTCTATACTGCTCCTACATGGTGTAACAATACATCATGTAGATGTATATAATGAACAGACTAGGTCTATACTGCTCCTACATGGTGTAACAATACATCATGTAGATGTATATAATGAACAGACTAGGTCCATACTGCTCCTACATGGTGTAACAATACATCATGTAGATGTACATAATGAACAGCCTAGGTCTATACTGCTCCTACATGGTGTAACAATACATCATGTAGATGTATATAATGAACAGACTAGGTCTATACTGCTCCTACATGGTGTATCAATACATCATATAGATGTATATAATGAACAGACTAGGTCTATACTGCTCCTACATGGTGTAACAATACATCATGTAGATGTATATAATGAACAGACTAGGTCTATACTGCTCCTACATGGTGTAACAATACATCATGTAGATGTATATAATGAACAGACTAGGTCTATACTGCTCCTACATGGTGTAACAATACATCATGTAGATGTATATAATGAACAGACTAGGTCTATACTGCTCCTACATGGTGTAACAATACATCATGTAGATGTATATAATGAACAGACTAGGTCTATACTGCTCCTACATGGTGTAACAATACATCTACATGAAGGAAAGAAGGAAAGAAGGAAAGAAGGAGAGAAATTCCACAAATTAACATTTAACAAGGCACACCTGTTAATTGAAATTAATTCCAGGTGACTACCTCATGAAGCTGGTTGAGATAATGCCAAGGGTGACTGCTTTGAAGAGTCTCAAATATAAATATATTTTGATTTGATTAACCCTTTTTTGGTTACTTCATGATTCCATTTGTGTTATTTCATAGTTTTGATGTTTTCATTATTATTCTCCAATGTAGAAAATAGTTAAAATAAAGAAAAACCCTTGAATGAGTAGGTGTGTCCAAACTTTTGACTGGTACTGTATGTAAATGTGATATTTCAGTTGTTGTTTTTGATACATTTGAAACATTTATAAAAACCTGTTTTTGCTTTGTCATTATGGGGTATTGTGATGTCATTATGGGGTATTGTGATGTTATTATGGGGTATTGTGATGTCATTATGTGGTATTGTGTGTAGAATGATGAGGGTAAATTATTGATTTAATCCATTTCAGGATAAGAATGTAACGTAACAAAATGTGGAAAAAGTGAAGAGGTCTGAATACTTTCCAAATGCGCTGTATATATAGGGGCAGTAGTTAGTGACATCACTTCATGAAACAGGAGGTACAAATATATAACTTAGGTTCACAATATCAACATTCAATGCAATAAAATATATGACCAAGTGGAAACACCAGCCCAGCCACAATCCTAGAGGTTCACTGATGATCAACCTCCTCCTTCACATCTGACTCCTGATGATCAACCTCCTCCTTCACATCTGACTCCTGATGATCAACCTCCTCCTTGTCATCTGACTCCTGATGATCAACCTCCTCCTTCACATCTGACTCCTGATGATCAACCTCCTCCTTCACATCTGACTCCTGATGATCAACCTCCTCCTTCACATCTGACTCCTGATGATCAACCTCCTCCTTTACATCTGACTCCTGATGATCAACCTCCTCCTTCACATCTGACTCCTGATGATCAACCTCCTCCTTCACATCTGACTCCAGTGATCAATCCAGAGAGTCTTCTTTTTTGGGGAATCCCGATGGACGACGTCATCCAATAGGCCGTCATCACCACCACCGCCCACAAGTTAATTGTCATTCAGGTTATTAATGGGAAGAACATTAGCAATATGTCCTGTCTGGTAACTTGTCTCCTTCAAAGGATTCACATTGGCAGGTGCACAGGGAGAAACCCCATTAAACAAACTCAGTTGATCTTAAACTGCAGAAACACTTTTGGAAGTCTTTAACTGCATCAAAGTCTGTGGCCTGTGATGTTGGGACAAATGATAGTCCCTTATTATACAAGAGACAAAATTCACAAATTCTACAGCACAACGGCAGAGTCATGTCTTCAGTGTAAAACTAACAATGACTCAATAATCCTTCTGGGAATGTTATGACGTCATAAAGTTATGGGAGGAGTTAGAACGTTGGCTGTCAGAAGTACAGTTATACAATGTAAAATTACTTTTAACCTGTCTGTCTGTATATTTGAAAACATGACATTTGAGGGTGCAGTGAGATGAGATACCCCAGAGTTGGACAATACTTTGCACTCATGATTTGAGTGATTAAAGTAAACCACAGTTTTGTAAATACATAACGCCATCTAACCAAATATCAAAGAATGTTAGCTATATGCAGTTATCTTAGCCAGCCAGCTAACATTAGCTATATGCAGTTATCTTAGCCAACCAGCTAACGTTAGCTATATGCAGTTATCTTAGCCAACCAGCTAACGTTAGCTATATGCAGTTATCTTAGCCAGCTAACGTTAGCTATTTAGCCAACTAGCTATTAGCCTAACCAGCGTAGCCAACCAGCCCGGTTATGGTCAGCGAGACCAACTACCGGAGACCAGTTTGAACCCAACTTACAGTAAGCCAAGGTGGAAAAAGTTAGAAAACTACCCTAGTCTAATTCACAGAAAACATGCTGAAAAGTAGTGATGGGGAAACAAAGCTTCCTGACGCATTGGCTCTTTCCAGCCAATTGTGTCAAAAGAAATCGGTTCATTACTCAAGGCTTTGAGCGACACAGATTTAGAACAGCCACATTTTTATAGATGAAGTCACACGCCGTAGCAGCGTAGCCATTATGTCATATATTAAACCACTGGCCGTGTTCGAGAGCATCCAATCCATGCTGCATTGTGGGTAAACGGTGACTGGCTGACTGATTTATAAATAATAATGAGTAGTTATTTATGATGCAAGGTGATTTGTAAATTAGTCAGTCAGCAGTCAGCACCTGTAATATCGGCTGCAATGTCGAACGAGCCCAATACCAAACCAATCAGGTGTTCGACGAAATGATTCTTCAGACGTCATTGGTCACGTGCTGCTGATAAAGTGACACTGCTTTGAATTATACCGCTTAGCGACTTCAGTACATGCCTCATAGCTCCAGTCTCAAACTTAACCCCGTTCCTGCTGAAGAAGATAAGGTCTGCTGGATGGAGAAAGAAGCTCTTGTGAAAGAAGAGGAGGGTGTTACAATACAAAAACACGTAGAGGGTGAGGCTGTTTCAGTGAAAGAAGAGGAGACTGACGATGAACGGGCCCTGATTAACACTAGTTAGTACTGTCTTAACAGAGGCACAAACTCTGCGGTTGTTGAACTGAAGATTGGTGTTAAAGGGGAAATGTGCAATTGCTACATCCATATTTTGACTTTTAAATTATTTATTTATAGCCATTGATTCTTGAAGAATATAACACATGCCTCATGAGCTTAGTTCAACTGTTGTACCCCATCAGAACCCAAAATAAGCTTTTTTTACTCCAATGTACTCCAATGTTTAGAAGCAACAATGTAAATCAACATGGTTAAAACTATAATGTTGATATCATGGATGGTCAGTCCTTTCATCCATAGGTCTGTCTATGAATTTGAGAGTAGTTACATTTCTCCAACCCCATCCATCATCTTATTACCAAAACAGTGGTGGAATTACAGCTTTGTTATTGGTTGACTGCAGATTGGTTGATTGATTGTTGAGTGGCTTTTTAAAGGGGCAACCTAGTTTTTAAACAAACAAAATGGCTGCCCAGAGTCCTGAGCTGTGTTAGAATACTCATACTAACTGCACTATTTGAGATGTTAATTGAGTATATAGTATGCTTATTGGTCATAGTATGATGTAGTTAGTATGCCAAAAGTTCCCGGATGTCGTACTAAATTCGCCAAAACGTGACGTATACACGCAGTACTTTAGGGCCCATAATGCAATTCTTCAGGAAATGGGTGTGGCTTTGACGTTTTCAGATTAGAAGAAAATGGGGGGGAAATATGCAACCGAAGTCCAAGGAGAGAGCGAATACAAATGAACTGCTTTAAATAATTATGACAAATGTTGAGCAATGCAATAAAGTAATGACTTTTCAAATAAGTTACCTTACACGTTATGTTAGCTACACTATCCTTACAAAACGCATAGCATATCTTTAAAACAGTATGTACCAGTATGTGAGCTGGTTACTTATACATCAAACTTGCCAGTATAGTAACTATATTCTAACTAACTACCCAATGTTTATTGACTTGATTATTCACGTCATTCTTAGCCAAGGGGTCGTGTCTCAATGGACATTGTTAATTCGCTCTGGCTCTCTACTCCGATTAAGGAGCATCCTCGTCTGAGTACCAGAGCGCAGAATAACTGATGAATTTAATAACGCTCAACACCTGTTGAATATGGCCGGTGTCAGTAAACATTTCTGCAACAAAAGCTCAAATTAAATTGTTGCCAGCAGCACAGTTAGTCACCAACGCTCTGGATAACATGAAAACAGCCTAACCAGCTCTGCTAGGGCAAGTAAAATGGTAAGAGTGAGGTTTTCTCTCATTTGTGTCTAGCAAGCTAACCAACGCTAGCCAGTTAGCTTGGGTGCTTTACTGTCGTTGTGAGATCAGAACGCTTGGATCGACCCTACTCCTCAGCCATATAGTATTTGTTTACAAACAGTGGCCTTATACAAGCTTATGTTTTGGTTTCTGGTCGGGTTAATACAGTTGAAACATTTATAAGTTATATTCTTCAAGAGTCAATGGTTATATAGTAAATGGGTCTTTCTATAACTGCCAGTGTAGATTTCCTGTGGGGGTCAAATTGTTACAGCTGTTGATAAGTCATTGTATAATATTCTGGCAATTATTTTCATGCTCAAATAATCTTAGCTGCTAATCGCTAGTTAGCGGGCTAGCTAGCTTGCTAAATGTATTAAGAGTCAGAGCAAACGTAGCTAGCTAATACTGCCTGGTACCAGTGCTGGTGTAGGCCTAGATAAGCATGTTTGTGGAGCGGTATCTTATCAGAGAGGAGTAAGCGAAGTATGAATATGTTGGCTAGCTAGCCAGCTACATGAAGTAAGAAAACAACATGTAATGTAACATCTAATTATTGTCAACTGGAAACACTGACCAACACTTTGGTTCCTACCATGTCTTCTTCTCTGAGGTTTATTGTCAGACTAGACTCATCAGGTGTATTGCTGCCACCTACAGTACGGGGTTGTAAAAAATAACCAAAATGCAAAGAAAAATGTGAAAATTTTGTCTGAAGTCCTGGAGATCCAGAAATCTATTTGCCGGCTTCACAATCATGTCTAGTTTCTTAGATGTCTTATTAGTTTATTATTAATGCAATTTATCACTGCGGCAGTGAGGGCAATGCAAATGCTTGAAATGTTTCAAGTTCTATCACCTAGGTCGGTCCGAAACTTGATATAAAATATTCTGGGCCCTGAGAGTTTCCCGCGCCAGTGAGTTTGGGACAGACACAGCTGTAGGCTATTTGTGTAAGGGATAAGAAGTAATCAGGTATTTTATGACATTTCCACTGGATCAGAGCATTACATTTTTCCCTTTATTGTCGAGTGGTTATCAAGAGTGAGAGCTGGAAATATTTTACAAATACTTTGAGGAACTATTGTCATTCGCCAATTAATTTTAGTAAGACTTGCTGTTTGAGGTGATGAAAAAAATACTTTGAGAAGCTCCACAAATCATTAGTGGTGGTGTGTAAATACTATCAGACATCCCCAAATAGGTGCATCGCTCTCTGCATCGCTCTCTGCCCTCTGTTTGCTAAAACGCAATTTGGTTGCAGAAACTCCTCCATGCTAATGCGGAAATCCCTAGTTATACCATAGACCTACTGTAGGACCCGTAACTTCACCTAAAAACAACAGAGACCTACAGAGAGGTGCCTATATTGGAGACCAAATGTTGTCTGGCACACTGCTTAGGATTTCAACCACTTTAAAAACATATTTCTAGCATAGCGTCGATGTTACTACTAATGTGAAAACAAGACAAAAAAGACTTGTTGTTCACTTGACTGTCTTAAGACAAATGTCAAATAATGAACATTCATCAGACGTCATTCATCAGACGTCATTGTTTGTACAACATCATGGCTACGCTGTTGGCATCACCTTTTTACAGTAGATTTTTGCTGTTGTGGGCCTTAAACCACCTGTCTGACTTGTTGTTCACACAGGAGAGAGATGTGACTATCGTGGATCCTCTGGGGGGCCTCAACAACCTCATGATGCTGACGAGGCAGAGAAGAGTCTCTCCACGTCGAAACACCAGCAGAAATCTCATTGCTGCTCTGATTGTGGGAAGAGATTCAACTCTTCAGGAGACCTTAAAATACATCAAAGAATTCACACTGGAGAGAAACCTTATAGCTGTGATCAATGTGGCAATAGTTTTACTCAGCAAAGCAACCTGACTTCACACCAGAGAACACACACTGGAGAGAAACCTTATAGCTGTGATCAATGTGGGAATAGTTTTACTCAGCAAAGCAACCTGACTTCACACCAGAGAATACACACTGGAGAGAAACCTTATAGCTGTGATCAATGTGGGAAGAGTTTTACTCAGCTAAACAACCTGATAGTACACCAGCGTACACACACTGGAGAGAAACCTTATAGCTGTGATCAATGTGGGAAGAGTTTTACTCAGCTAAACAACCTGATAGTACACCAGAGAACACACACAGGAGAGAAGCCTTATAGCTGTGATCAATGTGTCAAGAGATACGCTGATAAAAGATCTCTGATCAAACATCAGAAAATACATACATGAAGAAGTTGTTTCATGATATCAATGAAATAATGTCACAATGTAGAATGTTTTAACATTGTAGTAGGAGTATTTTAATGATGTCACAATGTAGAATGTTTTAACATTGTAGTAGGAGTATTTTAATGATGTCACAATGTAGAATGTTTTAACATTGTAGAAGGAGTATTTTAATGATGTCACAATGTAGAATGTTTTAACATTGTAGTAGAAGTATTTTAATGATGTCACAATGTAGAATGTTTTAACATTGTAGTAGGAGTATTTTAATGATGTCACAATGTAGAATGTTTTAACATTGTAGTAGGAGTATTTTAATGATGTTCTACCTTATCGTTTGCCCTGTTCAATTGATTGCAGCGTGATATGGATATTAGCCTCAGGGGAAAATCCAGGCTCTGAATTGAAAGAGTATTATTTAACAAAAAGTGACTAACAAAAAAAGAGCTGTGTTACACTTACTGCGTTGGTGACCCACTTTAATCAAAATGCAGCACTTCAAAATGTAGCTAACTGTTTTCTACAAGTTGAAAAAGCTGCTTGTTTAAAAAAATACATGTAATATGATAATTGTTGCAGATGTTTGTGTATATACACACATGAAAGCAGTATAATAAATTGTACTAATCAATTTTATTAACAATCTGACGTCACTCCAGTATTTCTTGACAACATTCAAATGCTAATTGTCTTTATTCCACTACTGAAGAAGCATGACTCAAATCACCTCATACTTCAAACATTCAGCCTGACAAAAGATACATGTTTTATTATTCCATGCCTCACCCTTAAGTGAAGTATTGCCAATACATATTAACAAAGGGGTGAACATTTGGTTTTGATTTTCATATTTACAATTCATGTAACATTTAGTAATCATAATTATTTATGCAACCAGCTGACCATTTTTGGGTACAATTATATTGACAATGTTGCCCTGCTTTTAGATATGATTATATTGATGTTGTTGCCCTGCTTTTAGAATATCAGGATTCATTCTCAGATGTGCTAACCCAAATGCATGACATTGGGGACTGGGCCCCGAACCAACAACATGCCTATCGAGTGAACCCTGAAAAGAGAGACCGAAGTAAGGTGGACAGTTACTACGGATATTGCAGGAGTTGGTTGCTGATTGTCTCATGGGTGGGCAGTTAACAAGTTTTGCTTTTAGCCAGTGCGTTGCCATGGATCACAATTTATTTTGACTGCACGTTTTTCCATATTGGAGACAAGTTTTTGGGGGGCTCGTTCCAAGTTCTAGAAGCTAGTTTAGGATTCTATTGAAAGAAAAAGGATAAAAAAATTATACTATTGTATATTATTATTTAGAAATGTGTTTTTTCTTGTTTTTAATTGTTGACGGCCAGTAGTGTCGTAGAAAATCACTTCAAATATAACTCTTACAAGAACTTTGTGAACTCAAATAAGATTTTTAATACAAATTGTATCACAATCTGGAATGTCCGCGGAACACACCCTTTCTCAGAACTCCAGCTACTCTATTTATACACACAGTATTGTCCGTCCCCTATGAAGTCATTCACCACCATCTGCTTTCAATTTGTTTATAATAGTGGCTGGACCCTCTATCCCAGCGTGTCCAATTACCTCTAGGCGTCACTCTGTCTGACATGTATGTTTGTAATAGAATGGTCAAACCATATGTCTAGTGTCCAATTGCTTTTAGGCGCCACTCTGTCTGACATGTATGTTATTATGTCTATGTCTGCTCTGGTACCCCAATGGTGGAACAAACTCCCTCACGACGCCAGGTCAGCGGAGTCAATCACCACCTTCCGAAGACACCTGAAACCCCACCTCTCCAAGGAATACCCAGGATAGGACAAAGTAATCCTTCTAACCCCCCCCCCCTTAAAAGAGTTAGATGCACCATTGTAAAATGGTTGTTCCACTGGATATCATAAGGTGAATACACCAAGTTGTAAGTCACTCTGGACAAGAGCGTCTGCTAAATGACCCAAATGCAAATGTAATTATACTGTTCACCTATCTTATACCTCTATATGTTATCCATGTGTGTAATTGTACTCCTACAATCCCACCTCTGGGGCTAATTAGCCACATAAATAACAGAAACATGACTTTGGGATAGTAAATGAAAATACCTACGATATACAAGAAAATACAAAAACAGAAGAAAGCACATAAATCAACTAGACCAAACAGTCTCAAATGATTAAAACTAAAATAGGAGTACAAGATCCAATTAGAAACATTAATAAAAACCGAACTAGACCAAACATCTCCAGTTTACATAAGAGTAAAAGATCTAATTAGGTGTAAAAATTAAGAAAGATAAAATATTACAGATTTGATGAAGCATGTGCGTGTAAGTACTTAGCCTTGCCTGAGGTTATCTCAGTTATGTGGAAAATCAAAATAATACAAGGAGTATCATAATAAATGAATAAGGAAAAAATCAAAGACCAACATGCAGTTACAAAAGAAAATTGACACAACATCATTCTAAATTTAAGCATTTCAACATGATCCTCCCTCGCAGACACCTCTCTAATAAAGTGATATCAATGATACCAACCTTTGTTTAGAAGATTAAGGACATGGTCCATAGACACTTGTAACCGGAAAACCCTCTGTTACCTAACATGTTTTTTGAAATTAACCTAGTTTTTAGAAGGCATAACTAGCTTCAATTAAAGAAAAACATATATATATTCATTGATATACATATCTAAAAATTCAACCAAACATACAAAAACACAAATTTAAACAAAAATAGATATACTAAAATCCTTACATAGGAGCACAGTCCTCATCCTGACAGATTCTACAATCACCTCTTTGACATTTTGCGCAAAACACGGGGTCTCCATGATGGTCATGGCCTTCCTCATTAAATTTTGTGCACCACTTGCACTTACGGCGCAAATGACACTCTTTGTGGACATGTACCAGTAGACATTCGTCTGCATTTGGGAATACAGCATATACAGGCAGACCATCCTTACTGAAATCATGGCAAGCAGAACCACCTCCCGGCATCACTCCATAGAGACAGTTTGGATTGCCAAAGGGGCAGTCCAGAGGTCCACCAACTGCATTGCAAAGTTTTCCATATTTATTGGTATAATGGCCTGGGCTCCCAGGTACAGGATTAATTATCACTGGAGGGTCAGCACTCCTTACAGACATCTGTTTAACTGTTGTCTGGACCACAAGTGATTTTATCAAGGGTAAAACACAACAAAATACAAGACCCAGAGCCAATAACCCCCCTCCCAGCACAATAGCCATCCTAGCAAACACAGCTCCCCACTTTCCTAATGCTAGATCCAACCAATCCCAAACATGAGAGTCAAACCCAGCATTTGCCTTAACCTCTGCTCGTAAACCTTTGAGTTTAGCCATAGCGATAGCGAAGGATCCATCAGTGTTATTGGGAAGAAAAGTGCAACAGTCATCTCCAAACATAACACAAACTCCTCCCTTCTCCGCTAATAGCCAATTGAGAGCCTGTCTGTTTTGCCAAGTCATTTTACTTGTAGCCTGTACCTGTTCCCCCAACGCTGTTAGAGCCGAGTCGGTATAGTTAATAAATCTCTGTTGGTTATAATAAATATAATTAATCCACTCTAAATTCTTATTAGGTGTTATCCACAAAAAGATTGATTCAAATCCTGATTTAATCTCATCTCTTGCTTTGTACTCGTTAGGAACACCTCTAGGTTGGCCTATTGCATCCAAATAGACCTTGGGGTCAGACTCATATTCTCTTTTTACTCTATTTTTAGTATTTTGTTGCCTAGCATCACTAGGATCCCATTCAATGATAGTTATCTGTTGAATCAACCTAACTCTTGCACAGAGACCTGTCCATCCCTTTGGCAATGTTGCCCTTAATCTCTTTCCCCCACATATCCAGAAGAAATCTGCAACTACCTTGGTCTGTTCTTCATATGGTGCAATTAAAGGTAGTGCTAGAGTTTGATTTTGACAACTATCATGAATGACCACTTTTCCCACCCAACTTCCAGCTGCTTGATAAGTAGCCCTTCTTGGAGTGTCTGCATTCCATGTGGTATCCGTAGTTAAGTGCCATGTGATCTCGCATTGACCTTTAAACTTCCCCATCTCATTCTGTCCTTTTGTGCTGTTAAAACATTCATATGTTTGTTGATAATCTATCCGATATTTATGTGGGACCTCTAGCTTCTGTACTTCCATCCTTATATCCAATTCTTTACACCACTTTCCCCAACCAGTTTGATTGTAATACTGATGATAATATGGATTACCCAAATATGACAAACATTCAGCTGGGCAATAAGGCCTTTCTGGTCTACTCAAATGACAAAAGTTCTTATTAAAATCAGCACAGTCCTTGTAATCATAAGGACTTGGTACCACCACTAATTCTGTCAGCGGAGAGGGTGCACATAGTAAGCAATTTGTCAATTTTAATTTCATTGCTGTATATTGAGCCCATTCATACCATTCATTTCCTACTAATTTCTTCAATGATTTGTCCTTGTATAGTTCTGGGGTTAAAGCATCAGTTGGAGTCACATTGTCCTTTTCTCGAGGCAGATTGTTAGTGTTTTTCAGAAAGTTCCAAATGTCAGTAAAAAACCCTTTTGGTTCTGATGCCTCAGGTTTCTTTGTGGGTACATTAGACTGTTTGTTAATAGCAATGGATGATACCTTGGTAGTAACTGCTGTAATCCTTGCAGCAGTTTCCACTGTTGTTGTCGTTTTAGTTATCACCAGCTCTTCCTGTTTAGGTATTGGCGTAGGACCAATTCTAATGACTGTGGTGCTACTCCCTTTGGTCAATCTGGTTCTCGTTATTTCAACTATTAAGTCTTCACCTTCAACTGGTTCAATCTGATTCATGGTGAGCACCCACTCGTCTACTTCTTTGGTTAATGTCAGGTCACATCCTTTTGGGTCCCAAATGACTTCTCCCTTTGTTTGGTGATGTGTCCATCCACAGAATGCAATCTCAGGTAGAGGCTTGATCCTTTTGATTGAGATTGTCTTCTGTTCTCCTGTTTCAGTTATGAGTTGAGGTGGAACAGAGATTCTAACCTTGTCAGTTTTTTTTAATTGTTCGGCTGATTCCTCTCTTCTCTTCCTGCTTCCACCATACTTCTTGATTGTGTGTGAGTCTGTTGTTACTGTACTAGTGTTGATTATTATTTTTGCTATGTCAATGTCTTTCTTCTGCCGTTCTAACTTCAATTGTTTGTTAGGGGGACCCTTCAAGAGTTGAAAAGTCAATTGTGGGGAAATCCCCTTCCCTCTCTTGTGATGCTTCTCTTCCTGTTTCTTCCCCTGAGGCTCCCTCCTCAGGCCGAACTGGGCTTTCATCTGGAAGGGTATCAATTTCAGGGAAGAGATGTTCCCATTCTGCAGGTGGTACTTCGGGATCCCATTGTGGAGGGCTTCTATCAAAGAGGTCTGCCACAGCAGGTATGTCATCAGGAGTAACAGGCATGTTACTCCCCCCCATTTCTGGGCTCTCTGACCATACCTGAGGAAGCTGTGGTTGTTTGTCCCTTTCCTGTTTAGACTGTTTTCCCCTGGTACTTCTTCTGAGATTTTGAATTGATGCACTCGTCGTATCTTGGCTTGTATCTGGTCTGCCATTTTCTTGACTCCTCCCTGGTGTTTTGATCGTTTCCTCTGCTCCTGCTCCCTCTGGGCTCCCGCCTGGTGTATCAGCATCCTCTGTGTTCTCATCTCTATGTGGTTGTATCCTTTTCTCTGTTGGGACTCGTGTGCAGTGGTTTAGATGATACCACGTCTTGCTTCCTTTCACCTGGACTGCTGTTTTTGTGGCTGCGGCCACCTCGTAGGGTCCTTCTCTCCTCGGCTGATCCCACTTCCTTCGGAACACTCGAACGTAGACCAGATCTCCTGGTATCACTGGGAGAGGTCCTTCAGGTCCAGGCTCCGGCACCGTCTTTTTCTCCTGTGAATATATAGCTTTGTGTATGTTGGTTAGATACATCACATACGATTTTAATTCACTTTGCAATATATCCAAGGAGGGACCTTTATACAATCCTCCTAACATTGGTATAGGCATGGGTCGACCCGTAAGCATTTCATGCGGCGATAGATGCGTGTTTCTGTTAGTTTCCATGCGGCAACTCATTAGTGCAAGCGGTAAAGCATCCACCCAATTAAGCCCTGTAGATCTACAAATCTTTGTTATCTTGTTTTTCAGAAAACCGTTAACTCTCTCAACCATCCCCTGCGATTGGGGATGATAGACACATCCCAGCCTTTGTTTCATCCTTAGCTGCTGTATTATTGTTTTTACAACTTTTTGTATAAACGCTGAACCATTGTCTGAGCTAATTTCGGACGGAATCCCGAATCTGGGAATTACTTCTGTTGATAAGAATTTTATCACTGTTCCTGACCCCTGATCCACTGATGGTACTGCTTCCACCCATCTGCTGAACCTGTCTATGATAACTAACATGTACCTTTTACCCCTTATAGGTTTTATCATGTCTACATAGTCCATCACAATATGTCTAAATGGGCCTTCTGGAACCGGTATGTGACCTATAGGCGTAGCTATACCTTTACGTATGTTGTTTTTTGCACATATATCACATTTTGACAAAATCTCATCTACTGTTGCCTGTAGATAAGGTGACCAAAAACCTTGTTTTTTGATTTTTCTTATCACCTCCCCCCTTGCACAATGATCAATATCATGTGCATCATTAATAAGTAGCATCAGTAGAGTGGTGGTGGCCAATATGGCACCATCATGTGTTCTCCATATCCCATGTCTATCTACCGAGGCCCCCCTCTGTAGCCAGGTATTCTGTTCAGTAATACCAGCACGAGCCTGAATTTGAATTAGCTCAGCCGGAGATGTAAGAGGTGCAATAGCAACCATGTCCATTAATGGTGCAATGAGAATAGGAACAATACATTTAGATGCTTTTTTGGCAGCTTCATCCGCTGCATTATTGCCCCTAATAACAAAATCATTACCTTTTTTGTGCGCTTGACACTTGATTATAGCTAACTTCCGAGGATACATTAATGCTGTCATTAATTTAACAATTTGAGCATGATGTTGGATGGGAGTTCCATCACTCTTTCGAAAACCTCTCTGTTTCCAGACTGCACCAAACAAATGACATACGCCGTGTGCGTAAGCGGAATCAGTATAGATATTAACGGTTTTACCTCTTCCTAGCCCACATGCTGCAGTCAGAGCCTGTAATTCAGCTAGCTGGGCAGAGCAAGGCTGAGGACAATGCTCTAATATTTCCTCAGTGAAAGCTTTCCCCTTTTGCTTAACTACCGCAAACCCTGCATGAGTACCTGTATAATCTTTAAAACAAGAACCATCTACAAAGTAACTTTCCAGGTCATATCCCTCTTGACCTATTAATGGAATTGATTCTAAGTCTGGACGTAGTTTGGTAAATGTTAAAGCCTCGGCTACACAATCATGTGCTTCTCCTTCAAAATCAAATGGAATCCTTTCTGCCGGATTCACAGTGTTACATCTTTTAATGAGAACATCAGGGTACGTGAGTAAGCTCATATAATCCATCGTCCTTGCATTAGTTAACACAAATTTACCCTGTTCTATCAACTCCACTATTTTATGATGAGTGCTGATAATCACCGGATACCCCATGGTTATAGTTGATGCTTTGTCATATGCATAATGCAATGCCGCTAATCCCTGATAACACGGTGGGTATCCCTGAGCTACCGGATCCAATTTAGAGCTATAATAAGCAATAGGTTGTTTCTTCCTACCACTACAAGTTTCTTGCATAAGAACAGCTGCTGCATAATTGTTGCACCTGTTTGCGACGTATAACAAGAATGGTTTAGTGTAATCTGGGGTGGCTAGAGCTGGTGCTGTTTGCATTTCTGTTTTAAGTGTTTCAAATGCAACCAACGCATCAGTGTTCCAATCTAGTCTTGCTCTTAGATTAAGCTGTCCAGCTTCTTTCATTATTTCTCTCAGAGGAGCTGTTTTAACTACATACTCTTCTATCCAATCAGAACTAAATCCTGTCATTCCCAAAAAGGTCATCATTTGAGCTACCGTTTGTGGTAACGGTGCTTTGCTAATACCCTCTAGCTGTCCAGGAGCTATTGCTTTAGTTCCATGAGCTATTGTTCTACCTAAGTACTCAACCTGAGGTTGACAGTACTGTAGTTTTGTTTTAGAGACTTTGTGTCCTCCTTCTGCTAAGCGTTGCAGTACTTTTAGTGAGTCAGAATGACATTGTTCCAAAGTTGAGGCACAGATCAACAGGTCATCCACATATTGGATCAGTGTGCCATCTAACATTAATTCTTCCAGGTCTGCTCTCAATATCTGATTGAAAAAATGTGGACTATCCTTAAAACCCTGTGGGGTCCTAGTATAAGACAAAGTTTTGCCCCTATATCTAAATGCAAACAAATGTCTGCACTCCTCCGCCAGGGGTATACTAAAAAACGCTCCACAGAGGTCAATAACCGTGAAGTATTTGGCCTCCGGGGGAACATTGGTCAGCAGAGTGTGAGGGTTTGGGACTTCAGCAGGACAATCCTGCACTATATCGTTAACAGCTCTTAGATCATGGACCAGTCTCCATTTTTTACCATCGGCTTTAAGAACAGGTAGCAAGGGTGTATTGCAATCACTGGGCATCTCTATCAATACTCCTGCCCTGAGCAGTCCTTCTATTGTCAATCTTATTCCTTCTTCAGCCTCAGGCTTCATAGGATACTGGGTTTTCCATGGAAGTTTGGCATTAGGTTTTATTTTGACAGAAACGGGACTAGCAGATTTAACTAGTCCTACGTCTGTATCGTGTTGCGACCATACCTCAGTTGGTATGGTTTTCTCCATTTCTGCTCTAAGTTCACTGATTAATCCTATTCCTTCACCTAACACTACCTGCTGGCCTGCACTAACCTCTACCTCCCTTGGATCACCAATCAACATAGTAGTGGTAACTATTTTGATGAATGATTTATCCTTTGAATGAAAGATTAGTGGATTGTCAGTTTTATCCCACTTCTGTTTCCCAACTTCCTTCATCATCGATCCTAGATCTTTAGATGTATAACCCTGATTTATCAGTAAAGTAATGTGAGGAACAGAGTCAGAGACATTGAACCATGTCTTCACAAATTCAGACCCGTCTCCATCCATCACATCCATTGCGGCTCCCTGCTTTCCAATAACTATAATTTGAGACATTATTGGTGCTTTCCTTCCATATGCCCCCATAACCCAAAGTTGTTCAAGCAATGGGTCCAGATGTGGGTCAAATTGCATTGTGCAATGATATTCAGATTTAGCTCTAACTGCTTTAGGTATTTGGGCCTGGATGAATTTACCCCATTTCCTGACAGTTCTATCCACATCTGCTTCAATGCCTCCTAGCCAATATACATTAGCTGTTCCTTCTGTACCCATCACTGGTAATTGTAATCCTGTTTTTTCAATTATTACTCCATCAGGAGAACATTTAATTTGTAAGCCCAACTTGCATAGTGCGTCTCTTCCTAATAGATTAACTGGTGTTTGATCTGACACTAAAATTGGAATTGTGACTGATTTACCATCAGTCGTTAGCCGAACTGGAGCGGTCATTGGAATTAACTGCGTATTTCCCGAGAATCCTATTGTTTTGGCATATTTACCAGACATGGGGAGATGAGAGGCATAATTTGGACTCACACATGTATAAGTAGCTCCAGTATCTATCATCATGGGTGTACCTCTGTTTTCTATTTGAACCTGCAGTATAGGTTCTTGATCAGCCCTTGTTGTTATTATTGGAAACTGACCCTCCCCTTTGAGATTCCCTGGGCATCCCTAGTTTTGTTGATTAGGCCCTGACCATGTGTTCACAGGACCTGAAGGTTGGTTAGGGTTGCCCTGCCAATCGTTATGTTGATTCCAACCATTCTGATTTTGTTGGAAGTTTGGGGTATTATACGTCGGTGGCGATCTACTATTTCTATTTCCCTCAGTTCGATTCTGCCATGGGCGTGTAGGGCACTCTCGCCTGTTGTGTCCTGGTTGCCTACATCCCCAACAGGTGCCTGGTGGCCCTCGAGAGTCTACAGATCCCTTGCCTTTATCAAATTGTACAGTTTTCTGTTGTTTTTTTCCCCCATTCCAAATCGGGGGCTGTGTGTACACATTTACTACTGGCGGTGCAGGTAACACTTGAGCCCGACCAGGGCCGAACAGCTGTGGCTCTCCTGGGGAGACAGCAGCCATTGTTCCCATCTCTGGCCCAGGGGTAGTGACGACAGCCTGGACTTTCTTTTTCCCTTTGTTGGTTAGTTCATCCAACTGCAGCAAGGTCAGTCTTCTCTGAATGTCTTTGCCTTGATCTATCTGTCTCTGTTCATCTTTTCTGTATTTCTCTACTGCATGGACCACGTAGTCACAGAATTCCCTGTAAGGTTTTGATGTAAGTCCCACCACATCCTCCAGCCTTCTCCTTACTGGCTGGGGCATGGCTTCTATTATTGAATTTCGGAACATAGTTGTCATTAGTTCATTGCCCTCAGGGTCTTGCTCTGTTTCCATCCTCCACCTTTTCAACTGTCCATGTAGGTAGGTAGCTGGGTTTTCTGTGTCCCCGATAATTCCACCTCTTAGTGCTTTGGGATCCACTTTTGTTGGATATGTTTCTCTTAAAGCACGCCAGATGACTGGTCTGTATCTGTCGAACAGTAATCCATCATTTATCACTCCCCCATCTGTACCATCGATGCCACCGTCCTGCATGATCTCTCCCATAGTATGCATGCTCGTCACCCTGGCCAGTAGTGCCCTTATGTCCCCCACCGCCAGCAATTTCCCCACTGTATGTTCTTCAAATGTTCTGATCCATTTACCTGCCCCCTCATGTAAATCAGGTAGACGGACAACCAAACCCTCCAAATCCTGTGTAGCCCATGGCGTATAATGTCCCTGATCGCCTTTTATCAGAATCGGACATTGTTTTCCATAAAAGCCAGATTCTTTTCTTGACCCTTCTCTACGAGCCCTGGGGTAGTTTTCCACCAACTCATCAGTTAAATCCTTATTGGTGCTGCGGGCCCGAGCTTTTTCTTGTTTATCTAGTCTTCTCTTGCTTTCTTCTAGGTTTGATTTTAATAGTCCCAATTCCTTATCTATTTTTTGTCCAAGTAATTGACCCTCTTCTTCTAGTCTGTCCCTATATTGTCTATCACTATCTTCCTCTTCTTCTTCTGATAACTCCTTATCTACTCTAGCTGTTTCTAATGCTGCCAGAGCCTTTCTTAAACCCCCATAACAATTGAAGCCATCTCCCTCAATCCTAGAATCTCTTGTAGTCTTTCTCTGGTCCTTGTCTGCTGAATAAGATGATGCACATGCTGCTTCAGGCTCAGCCCTTTCTTCCCCTTCTGTTAAGTCTATTTCGCCTTGTATATCCAAATGACCCTTTATCATTGGAAATTGTCCATTGAAATAAGGTGGGGGGTTAAGCATCCATTCATTTTTCATTTTCATTGTTTTATCATCTTTCTTCAGCATTTCTCTTGCCTTTTTCATGCTTTTTAACAAACCAGATCCTTCTTCTTTGAACATTTTTAGTATTTCATTTTCTCTTTCTCGTTTATTTCTTCTTTTTTGTTTCTTGTCATTTGGTTTGTGGTTCTTTATTAGTGTCTCCATTTCCTCACACACCGAAACATCCAACGTTCCCACCGCTGGCCATTTGGTATTTAGTTTTCTTGTGCGTTTCTCCCATTTTATTGAAGTTTTTATTATTTCTTTTTTACTCAAGGGATGCCTTGCCCCTAAGATCTCTACTGGTGTTCTATTCATTTTATTATAGTTCTAATCAATTTTATGATTTCTTTTTAATACCTTATCTTTATCTTTATTTATTTATATTGTTTATACTTTCTTACCTCTACTTCATGTTCCTTATTGCTTGATCCTAAATTCAATTGATTAGTGTATCAAGCCTCCCCTTGTCTCCTTTTTATCCTGGTCACTCGATTTTGCACCACTGTCTACTCATCAGGCTATTTTTAGACCGTAGCTTCTGTAGACACAGAGTGTCTGACAGCCTGTTTTTTCCTCTTTCTTTGTTCCTCCGTACGCGAATTCTTAATGTGTCCTGGATTCCACTATTTATCTTAACCAACCTAGATTCATTTTTAACTTTATAGTATAATTTCAATTTATTGGCGCTCCTACTTTCTGTTTTGTTTCACACTTTTCTATCCGTATTTATACTATTCGGTTAACGCCTTTTTAAGTATTTTTATTTATTCTTTGTTTTGACACCTTTTTTAGTAATTCTACTATGGTCGCTTATTACTTTATCACATCAGTGTTTTTATCCTTGATTACAACTTATTTTACTTCGATGTTTCTTAACTTCTTTCCCTCTGCCTAATAGCAGTTAACGACACCCTTCATCAATTCTACTCTGTCACAGGAGAACTGCGCGCACCCTCTTCAGGACGCTCTGCCTACACGCACACAACCTGTCCTATCTTTTTTCCTAATCTTCTATTTTTACACAGATCTACTCATTTCTTACAACATTATCATTCATCCTTTTATGTTACATCCGTTCATTCAATCCCTTTGTTTTTACCTCAAAACAACTCAGTCTTTCTTTTTTGACTTAATTCACTTCCACCTACATAAGCCTAGACTTCTTACAATATGACGAGACTACTGTCTAATCGGATCAGCTTGTCTTCATATCCTATTCAACCCCCAATACTTATCTTTTCTTCTATTATTAGGGTAGTATTGTGGCGTGACCTACTGAATTACCAAACCCTGGTAGCTAGACAGAGCGGTTTTTTATTCGCAGGATTTCTTTTGCATTTGAACGCCGCACAATCGGGCCAACGTTTTTCCTGCACCTACTACTTCACTCATACAGTCCTCTTTTCAGAGCGGAAACTATGAATATTTATTTAACTACTGATTTATGTTTTGACCGTATAAGTTACTTTTGCAGTTGAACGCCGCACAATCGGGCCAACGTTTTCCTACAACCTACCGATTTATGCTTTGACCGTATAAGTTACTTTTGCAGTTGAACGCCGCACAATCGGGCTAACGTTTTCCTACAACCTACTGTTTTATGCTTTGACTGTATAAGCTACTTTTTCAGTTGAACGCCGCACAATCGGGCTAACGTTTTCCTACAACCTACTGTTTTATGCTTTGACTGTATAAACTACTTGTTGTAGCCCTGCGCCGCTCAACTAGAGAGTACAAACAGTTGCGCCGATCAGCCCACACAAGGCTGCTCAAAATGAATGGTCCGACGAGAGGGGCAGTCCGAATCACACACACCCAACACGAGTCGCCCGCTCAGGTTGACTGAGGTGTGTTTACGCACATCCCAAAACAGATCCTGACACGGTCGAACCCGGCCAAGCAGAATCAGACGGAACAACTCCCCCAATCAAACCAGACACATGAACCTGTCTCGAGCAGTCCAACCAGAACAAATGCCCGCTCCCCCCAGCCAAACACCCGACACAATCAAAGTTCACAGTTCCAGTTCACTCAATCTCTAGACATGCGCATTCATACAAAACCCAAACTCACACATGCATGCACATTTATTTGAATTCAAAAGTTCTTTCGTTTTTATCGTTTTTAGGAAATTTGAGAGAGAGACCTACATGACATTCCTCCCGCTGAGACAGGACTCTGAAGCAATCTACACAAACATTTCAACTATTGTAAGAACTTGCTTACCGTATATAGTTGGGTGGCCACCTCTGTTTGTTTAGATTGTCCAAAGAACCCGCCAGCCAAGAACGTCACCGTCCCTGTCACTCCTGGGACCAGCTCGCCAATTATGTCGTAGAAAATCACTTCAAATATAACTCTTACAAGAACTTTGTGAACTCAAATAAGATTTTTAATACAAATTGTATCACAATCTGGAATGTCCGCGGAACACACCCCGCTTCCCAACCCCGGTTCCAACATTTATACATAAATAGCATATGGGTCCACCCCATATGCAAATAAGCATACTTCCCCTAATTTTCCCTGCCATCATTATCTTTTTAGTTCAGGCTTCCTGCTTGTTCACGCCTACTAACGCCCATATCTGCTTTCAATTAGTTTATAATGGTGACCGGACCCTCCATCCTAGTGTGTCAGCATAATGTGTCAATGTACTCTTTGTTTTGTTTGCCTTTATTGGAATCAGCAGATTCAGCCTTATAGGCCTTCCTTTTAGAAGCAGCTGACTATGGATCCCTCTATCTTTAGTGTGTCAGCATAATGTGTCAATGTACTCTTTGTTTTGTTTGCCTTTATTGGAATCAGCAGATTCAGCCTTATAGGCCTTCCTTTTAGAAGCAGCTGACTATGGATCCCTCTATCTTTAGTGTGTCAGCATAATGTGTCAATGTACTCTTTGTTTTGTTTGCCTTTATTGGAATCAGCAGATTCAGCCTTATAGGCCTTCCTTTTAGAAGCAGCTGACTATGGATCCCTCTATCTTTAGTGTGTCAGCATAATGTGTCAATGTACTCTTTGTTTTGTTTGCCTTTATTGGAATCAGCAGATTCAGCCTTATAGGCCTTCCTTTTAGAAGCAGCTGACTATGGATCCCTCTATCTTTAGTGTGTCAGGTCAGCAGACCATGTGTTCTCTCCCTTTCATTAGTGTCAGGTCAGCAGACCATGTGTCTAATTGTCCTAGGCATATTTCTCTGATATGTGTCTTATTGGAATTGTCAGACTATATGTCTCTTCTACCATTAGCATCCAGTTGCCTTATGTTACTACTACACTTAACATTTATATTTGAGAAGGGTCTATCTGCTGACCGCAGACTGGGGGGCACGGCATGTAGTGATTTTCATGTAGTGATGTTTTACTACACACCGTGCCCCCCAATAGTGCCATGCGAGAGTTGGGTTGGCTACACCAAAGATTATGGATATACTGACAAGATGTCTCTCCGCCCTCACAAGGGGAATCGTTGTCCACAAAGCGGCACCGCGGGCTGTCTATCTCCCGCCTACCCTTTCTTTGGATTGGTGGATTCATCTTATTATTGTAATCTATTGTTTATATTCTATGAGGGTTGTTGTCGTCAACCGCCTGTATTCAATGGAGAGAGGTGCTAAGCTACTAGCATGAATATGCACCGCCTGTATTCAATGGAGAGCGATGCTAAGCTACTAGCATGAATATGCACCGCCTGTATTCAATGGAGAGAGATGCTAAGCTACTAGCATGAATATGCTTCGCGATCTGGAGACAACTCCTATAGTGTTTTTATCAAAGTTGTCGGTATGTCACGTGTCCACATAACAACTTAATCATTACGAAACTTCTGTTGGTTCAAGTAAACCTCACGTAGCAAATAAGCCATTCATTTCGTTGTTGACCAAATTTGACACTTTCCACATTGGGTTGATAATTGTTTCCACTTGGATACAACCTACTGTAACCTACTGGCATGACCTAGAGAGATACAACCTACTGTAGCCTACTGGCAGGACCTAGAGAGTTACAACCTACTGTAGCCTACTGGCATGACCTAGAGAGTTACAACCTACTGTAACCTACTGACATGACCTAGAGAGTTACAACCTACTGTAGCCTACTGGCAGGACCTAGAGAGTTACAACCTACTGTAGCCTACTGGCATGACCTAGAGAGATACAACCAACTGTAACCTACTGGCATGACCTAGAGAGATACAACCTACAGTAGCCTACTGGCATGACCTAGAGAGTTACAATCTACTGTAACCGACTGGCATGACCTAGAGAGATACAACCTACTGTAACCTATTGGCATGACCTAGAGAGTTACAACCTACAGTAGCCTACTGGCATGACCTAGAGAGTTACAATCTACTGTAACCTACTGGCATGACCTAGAGAGATACAACCTACTGTAACCTATTGGCATGACCTAGAGAGTTACAACCTAGTGTAACCTACTGGCATAACCTAGAGAGATACAACCTACTGTAACCTACTGGCATGACCTAGAGAGTTACAACCTACTGAAGCCTACTGGTATGACCTAGAGAGATACAACCTACTGTAACCTACTGGCATGACCTAGAGAGATACAACCTACTGGCATGACCTAGAGAGTTACAACCTACTGGCATGACCTAGAGAGTTACAACCTACTGTAGCCTACTGGCATGACCTAGAGAGATACAACCTACTGGCATGACCTAGAGAGTTACAACCTACTGTAACCTACTGGCATGACCTAGAGAGTTACAACCTACTGTAACCTACTGGCATGACCTAGAGAGTTACAATCTACTGTAACCTACTGGCATGACCTAGAGAGATACAACCTACTGTAACCTACTGGCATGACCTAGAGAGTTACAACCTACTGTAACCTACTGGCATGACCTAGAGAGTTACAACCTACTGTAGTCTACTGGCATGACCTAGAGAGATACAACTTACTGTAGCCTACTGGCATGACCTAGAGAGATACATCTACTGTAGCCTACTAGCATGACCTAGAGAGATACAACCTACTGTAGCCTACTGGCATGACCTAGAGAGATACAACCACTTGGATACAACCTACTGTAGCCTACTGGCATGACCTGGAGAGATGCAACCTACTGTAGCCTACTGGCATGACCTAGAGAGATACAACCTACTGTAACCTACTAGCATGACCTAGAGAGATACAACCTACTGTAGCCTACTGGCATGACCTAGAGAGATACATCTACTGTAGCCTACTGGCATGACCTAGAGAGATACAACCTACTGTAGCCTACTGGCATGACCTAGAGAGATACAACCTACTGTAGCCTACTGGCATGACCTAGAGAGATACAACCTACTGTAATCTACTGGCATGACCTGGAGAGTTACAACCTACTGTAGCCTACTGGCATGACCTAGAGAGATACAACCACTTGGATACAACCTACTGTAGCCTACTGGCATGACCTAGAGAGATACATCTACTGTAGCCTACTGGCATGACCTAGAGAGATACAACCTACTGTAGCCTACTGGCATGACCTAGAGAGATACAACCACTTGGATGCAACCTACTGTAGCCTACTGGCATGACCTGGAGAGATGCAACCTACTGTAGCCTACTGGCATGACCTAGAGACATACAACCTACTGTAACCTACTAGCATGACCTAGCATGACCTAGAGAGATACAACCTACTGTAGCCTACTGGCATGACCTAGAGAGATACATCTACTGTAGCCTACTGGCATGACCTAGAGAGATACAACCTACTGTAGCCTACTGGCATGACCTGGAGAGATACAACCTACTGTAACCTACTGGCATGACCTAGAGAGATACAACCTACTGTATCCTACTGGCTTGACCTAGAGAGCTAAAGTTGTAAAATTCCTGGATTTTAAATGAATATTTTCTAGTAATAATGATAATTTCTATCTTCCTATCTATCTGTGGGTTCCCTCTCCTTTGTCGTCCTCTCTACACCAATAATAGACAGCTACTGTGGGATCCCAATGACGGCCGGATGTGATACAGCCTGGATTCGAACCAGGGATTGTTGTGACACCTCTTGCACTGAGATGCAGTGGCTTAGACCGCTGCGTCCGTGTGTGTGTTAACTATTAGAATGCTGTACTAGAATGCTTAAAAGGCCTCTAAAAATTTTAATATCGGTTATCGGTATCGTTTTTTGGGGTAAGGAAAATATTGGATATCGGTATTGGCCAAAAATGTCATATCGGTGCATCCCTTTATTCTAAAATGTTTCACAATACCCCATAATGACATCACAATACCCCATAATGACATCACAATACCCCATAATGCCAAAGCAAAAACAGGTTTAGGTTTTTTGCAAATGTATTGAAACTATTCCCCAGGATAACTAGTCTCAGAGTAATGTACGATCCCAGGATAACTAGTCTCTGAGTAATGTAAGATCCCAGGATAACTAGTCTCAGAGTAATGTAAGATCCCAGGATAACTAGTCTCAGAGTAATGTACGATCCCAGGATAACTAGTCTCAGAGTAATGTAAGATCCCAGGATAACTAGTCTCAGAGTAATGTAAGATCCCAGGATAACTAGTCTCAGAGTAATGTAAGATCCCAGGATAACTAGTCTCAGAGTAATGTAAGATCCCAGGATAACTAGTCTCAGAGTAATGTAAGATCCCAGGATAACTAGTCTCAGAGTAATGTAAGATCCCAGGATAACTAGTCTCAGAGTAATGTAAGATCCCAGGATAACTAGTCTCAGAGTAATGTAAGATCCCAGGATAACTAGTCTCAGAGTAATGTAAGATCCCAGGATAACTAGTCTCAGAGTAATGTAAGATCCCATGATAACTAGTCTCAGAGTAATGTAAGATCCCAGGATAACTAGTCTCAGAGTAATGTAAGATCCCAGGATAACTCGTCTCAGAGTAATGTTAGATCCCAGGATAACTAGTCTCAGAGTAATGTAAGATGCTTGGAAAAAGAAGCTGAAAAGAATAACAGAACGGCACCATTAGAACTAAAATGTGTCGCCTGGATGTCAGACCCCCAACCCTCCAAACTGTAAATAAATAATAAAATGTGTATCCTGGATGTCAGACCCCCAACCCTCCAAACTGTAAATAAATAATAAAATGTGTATCCTGCATGTCAGACCCCCAACTCTCCAAACTGTAAATAAATAATAAAATGTGTATCCTGGATGTCAGACCCCCAACCTTCCAAACTGTAAATAAATAATAAAATGTGTATCCTGCATGTCAGACCCCCAACCCTCCAAACTGTAAATAAATAATAAAATGTGTCTCCTTGGCAACATTAGAACCTCGGCACGTTTACTGTGTACTGGGTTGAGACAAAGGAATGATGTAAACAAATAATCCAAAATATTTTTGTCAATGAGACAGTATATAAACAAAGGAATGACCGAACCCCTTTGGTGACTGAATGCTTGTAAGGAAAACTAGATGATCAAAACATTAGATCACATCAAATAAGCCTGATTGGTTTCACCTCCTCCCAGACTATACTGGATACTACAGTTATAACTATACATAGTTATACAGGATACTACAGTTATAACTATACATAGTTATACAGGATACTACAGTTATAACTATACATAGTTATACAGGATACTACAGTTATACTGGATACTACAGTTATAACTATACATAGTTATACAGGATACTACAGTTATACAGGATACTAGAGTTATACAGGATACTACAGTTATAACTATACATAGTTATACAGGATACTACAGTTATAACTATACATAGTTATTCCAATGGTGGGCTACTTACTATCCACTGTTTGCAAGCCACCGTTGCTGATCTATTTTATTTATTTAATTTATTTATTTCACCTTTATTTAACCAGGTAGGCAAGTTGAGAACAAGTTCTCATTTACAACTGCGACCTGGCCAAGATAAAGCAAAGCAGTTCGACACATACAACACACAGAGTTACACATGGAGTGTAACAAACATACAGTCAATAATACAGTAGAAAAATAAGTCTATATACAATGTGAGCAAGTGAGGTGGGATAAGGGAGGTGAAGGCAAAAAAAAGGCCATGGTGGCGAAGTAAATACAATATAGCAAGTAAAACACTGGAATGGTAGATTTGCAGTGGAAGAATGTGCAAAGTAGAAATAGAAATAAAGGGGTGCAAAGGAGCAAAATAAATAAATACAGTAGGGGAAGAGGTAGTTGTTTGGGCTAAATTATAGACGGGCTATGTACAGGTGCAGTAATCTGTGAGCTGCTCTGACAGCTGGTGCTTTAAGCTAGTGAGGGAGATAAGTGTTTCCAGTTTCAGAGATTTTTGTAGTTCGCTCCAGTCATTGGCAGCAGACAACTGGAAGGAGAGGCGGCCAAAGGAGGAATTGGTTTTGGGGGTGACCAGAGAGATATACCTGCTGGTGGTATCCAATCCACCTACCAATGCCATTCAACTCTCCTTCCGTGGCCTCCAACTGCTCTTAAACACAAGTAAAACTAAATTCATGCTATTCAACCGATCACTGCCTGCACCTGCTCGCCCGTCCAGCATCACTACTCTGGACAGCTCTGACTTAGAATACGTGGACAACTGCAAATACCTTGGTGTCTGGTTAGACTGTAAATTCTCCTTCCAGACTCACATTAAGCATCTCCCATCCAAAATTAAATCTAGAATCGGCTTCCTATTTCGCAACAAAGCATCCTTCACTTTTGCTGCCAAACATACCCTCGTAAAACTGACCATCCTACCGATCCTCGACTTCGGTGATGTCACCTATAAAATAGCCTCCAACACTCTACTCAGTAAACTGGATGCAGTCTATCACAGTGCCATCCGTTTTGACTTATATCTCCCTCACTAACTTTAAACATCAGCTATCTGAGCAGCTTACCGATCGCTGCAGCTGTACACAGCCCATCTGTAAATAGCCCATCCAACTGCCTACCTCATCCCCATGTTTTTATTAACTTTTTTTGCTCACACCAGTATTTCTACTTGCACAACATCATCTGCACATCTATCACTCCAGTGTTAATGCTAAATTGTAATTACTTTGCTACTATGGCCTATTTATTGCCTTATTGCCTTTATTGCCTCTGTACTCCATTTGCACACACTGTATTGTTCATGACGTCCTCCAGTGATTTTTAACTTAACACTGTATATAGATTTTTCTATTGTGTTATTGACTGTACTTTTGTTTATCCCACATGTTATTCCATGTGTAACTCTGTTGTTTTGTCGCACTGCTTTGCTTTATCTTTGCCAGGTCGCAGTTGTAAATGTGAACTTGTTCTCAACTGGCCTACCTGGTTAAATAAAGTTGAAAAATAAAAAATGTAGGAATTGTTCATGACGTCCTCCAGTGATTTTAACTTTTCCTGTTGAAAAGTGATATAAAAATACAGTATAGTATAAAGTATAAACACACTAAAGAGAAACAAATAAATGTTTTGAGCAAAATAGTGTTTTTTTAGACAACTGCAAACTAGAAGGAGTGAGTGATGTCATAGTAAGGCCTTCGAGGAGTTGGCTTGATGGGAAGTCGTGATGTCATCCAATAGGAGACTGATCTTCATGTGAATATTCATTATTCTTTTTAAAATCCTTCCTGTTCTGTCAAGTTGGTTGTTGATCATTGCTAGAAAGCCATTTTCAAGTCTTTCCATAGATTTTAAAGACGATTTAAGTCCAAACTGTAACTAGGCCACTCAGGAACATTCAATGTCATCTTGGTAAGGTCCTCCAGCGTCGATTTGGCCTTGTGGTTTAGGTTATTGTCCTGTTAGTACAGTTTTTTGTATTCAGATCTCTGAAATGCACTCTACCTACGTAACATTTAGTTTCCTTATATTATGCTGGGAAAACAGTTTTCATGGGCACAGAAATTCCAAATCAAATCATTTGAGTTTGCTAAATTCAAGGGTTCTAACCGAGAGTCACCTTAACTTTATTGACAACACCCAAGTGGATACTGTCATTAACGCAGTTCTTCAATAATTACACATCATTCTTAATACTGTAGCTGTTTAGTTAGTCACATGTTCAACTATCATCAGCTAATCCAGGAAATCATTTTCTGAATGCCAGTCAAATGACAAACATCACGACATGCAACAACAACCAAAGTGCTTCTTCATTCATTACTCTGGTAAAGACAGTTATGCCGTGCTCCACGTTGGATCCAACATCCCTAACAAATTGGTGTTTATAATGTTATTGTCTGCTTGATTTACTGTAGGGTCTCGTTAGTCTGTTTACACACAGAGATACTTGGCTCATAATGTGTAGAGAACTGTTCCTTGATGGATAGGCTATTGTACAACACACAGAGCTATTTTCCTATATTTGTTGTTATATTAGGTCTATGTTATGGGTCCTACAGTAGGTCTATGTTATTGTTAGGTAATGTTATGGGTCCTACAGTAGGTCTATGTTATTTGGTGAAGTTATGGGTCCTACAGTAGGTCTATGTTATTGTTAGGTAATGTTATGGGTCCTACAGTAGGTCTATGTTATTGTTAGGTAATGTTATGGGTCCTACAGTAGGTCTATGTTGTTGTTATGGGTCCTAGAGTAGGTCTATGTTGTTGTTAGGTGAAGTTATGGGTCCTAGAGTAGGTCTATGTTATTGTTAGGTAATGTTATGGGTCCTACAGTAGGTCTATGTTGTTGTTAGGTAATGTTATGGGTGCTACAGTAGGTCTATGTTGTTGTTATGGGTCCTAGAGTACACTATGTATGTCATGCAATAACAACCAAAGTGCTTCTTCGTTCATTACAGGTATATTTGTTGTTAGGTGAAGTTATGGGCCAATTTGGCAAACAGTGTACAAACCCTCATTGTCAGGCTGATGGAAAAGCTAGACAAAGAGCATTTTACTGGTTGAAGTGTTTTTTAAATACAAAGCGGTTGATTTGCGATGATGACATAAACATTATATTAAGCAGGACATTCAAACGAGCCTTACAATTATAATCCAAAGTCGTGTGAAATGTACTCATAAGCAACCTGGAAATGGAGGCAACTCCCATGAGTTTTCCCCCATTCACATTCAGAATACATTGTGAAAAACTAAAATCTTTGCTCACCATTTTTGCTCCAGGCAGATATACTACATCCATAACTAGTGGTTTCCTCATTAGCAGATATACTACATCCATAACTAGTGGTTTCCTCATTACCAGATATACTACATCCATAACTAGTGGTTTCCTCATTACTAGATATACTACATCCATAACTAGTGGTTTCCTCATTACCAGATATACTACATCCATAAATAGCAGTTTCCTCATTACCAGATATACTACATCCATAACTAGTGGTTTCCTCATTAACAGATATACTACATCCATAACTAGTGGTTTCCTCATTACCAGATATACTACATCCATAACTATCGGTTTCCTCATTAGCAGGGAGCTGTTTCTGCAATCAAATTGTGTGCACATCGCCCTCGTGCCGCAATTTTATTAAACACAGAAAGGGGCCTATATTGGAGACCAAAAGTCGTCTGAAACACTGCTTAGAGTTTCAACAACATGAATAACTTATTTCTAGTCTACAATCATCGATCTTACTACTAAAATATGACTATTCTTGCTCATTTTAAGACAATTGTCAAATAATTTTAACATTCATTACAGACGTCAATTGTTGTACAACATCATGGCTACGCTGTTGGCATCACCTTTTACAGTGGATTTCCACTGTTGTGTGCCTTTAATCATCTGACTTTGTTGTTCACACAGGAGAGATACGGGACTATCGTGGATCCTCTGGGGAGCCTCAACAACCTCATGATGCTGACGAGGCAGAGAAGAGTCTCTCCAGATCAGAACTCCTCAAGAAACACCAGCAGAGACCCACAGGAAAGAAATCTCACTGCTGCTCTGACTGTGGGAAGAGATTCACCTCCTCAGCAGGCATTATAATTCATCAGATAATCCACACAGGAGAGAAACCTTTTAGCTGTGTTCAATGTGGGAAGAGTTTTACTGCATCTAGCAATCTGACTATACACCAGAGAACACACACAGGAGAGAAATCTTATAGCTGTGATCAATGTGGGAAGAGTTTTACTACATCTGGCTATCTGACAGTGCACCAGAGAACACACACAGGAGAGAAACCTTATAGCTGTGATCAATGTGGGAAGAGTTTTACTACATCTGGCTCTCTGACTTTACACCAGAGAACACACACAGGAGAGAAACCTTATAGCTGTGATCAATGTGGGAAGAGTTTTAGTCAATCTAGCTATCTGACTATACACCAGAGAACACACACAGGAGAGAAACCTTATAGCTGTAATCAATGTGTGAAGAGTTTTGTTACATCTGGGCAGCTGAATGTACACCAGAGAAAACACACATAATAGAAATCTTATAGCTGTGATCAATGTGGGAAGAGTTTTACTCAGTCAAACAACACCAGAGAACACACACAGGAGAGAAACCTCATAGCTGTGACCAGAGATAATCTGATAAAAGATCTCTGACTAAACATCAGAAAATACATGAAGGAATGATATCAATGAATTAATGTCACAATGTAGAATGTTTTAACATTGTAGTAGAAGTATTTTAATGATGTCACAATGTAGAACCCTAAACGTTTGTCCCCTGTTCTATTGATTTCAACATGATATGGATATTAGCCTCAGGGGGAAAATCCAGGCTCTGAATTGGAAGAGTACTATTTATGTGATTTAACAAAAATTGACTGACAAAAAAAGAGAACTCTAACCAGTGACATACACATTATTCCCAGACTCCGTGTGGTTTTTGAGCTGTTAGTTTTAACACGACGTGCAACCTCATCTCCCTCCTGTCACACAAATGATTTTAGCATGATATTGATGAGTTATGACAAATAAGTGTTGCGTTCCTTTGTTTAGCGACCCCTAAATTTAAATGCATCACTCCAAATTGTAGCTGACTGTCTTCTGCAGGTTGTCCTCTAACCAGTGAGGTAAAAGATATCTCCCATTTCCATGTGTTTTTTTAGTTGTTAGTTTCAACAGCACGTACAACCTGATTTCCCCCCTAATCGATATCAGTGATTTATTGCTACTTGTCAAAACAACAGTGTTTCTGGTGCTTGTGTCCATGGTGAGGACAACTTCAATTTATCCCAAACTGTTTCTGCATATTGGTTATTGATTTGGACACGTTAAAACTGTGTTTTGACAGTGGGCTATCCCACCTAGCAAAATGTAATTGAAAAGCCATTGAAAATAATACTATGCAATCAAATATTTCATATTTACATTTCATGTAACATTTAGTAATGAAAATTATTCATGCAACCAACTGACAGTTTTTTGGTACAATTATATTGACATTGTTGCCCTGTTTTTAGAATATCAGGGTTCATTCTCACATGTGCCAACCCAAATGTACGAGAGCATGACATTGGGGACTGGGCCCCGATCCAACAACATGCCTATCGAGTGAACCCTGAAAAGAGAGAGAAGCTCTGCAGTTAGGTGGAAAGTTACTACAGATATTGCAGGAGTTTCCTCTTGAAATCAGACATGTCCGTGGTGAGAACAACCTGGTTGCTGATTGTCTCAAGGGGGGACTGTTTTTCCGTATTGGAGATGAGTTTTGTTTGGGCTCGTTCCAAGGGGATGAGAGTTCTAGAAGCTAGTGAGTTTTAGGTTTCTTTGTGGGAAAAATAAATATTGTTTTTAATTGTTGTTAGACAGACACCATGTTTATATTGGTGACGGTGAAGCATTGTAGTTGATTATAATGTGACATGGAAGTTCTTTTCTGTTGGTGGTGAGCATTCTCTTCAGGTGTTACAGCTTTTGGTTTTTCCATTTATGTTTTGAGGTTGGACTTCAGCACGTATAGCTCGTTAGCACGTAGGACGCACTGATTGGTGTCACCTCGTTAGTCAGTATGTGTTACACCTGTGCTGGCTTGTCCATCTCGTTAGTGGGAAGGTGTTTCACCTGAGCTAGTCCAGGTTCTATTTAAGAGTGTCTGGCCCAGTGCTCCAGTTGTCTTGATAGATGTGGAGAGTCAACACCTTTAGTTGCTCCACCTTTTTGGTTTGCTTCCTGTCTTTAAGTTTGGTGTGGGTTTTTCTTTTGTTTGCCTCTTCTTGGGCAGATTTAGTGGGTCTCATGGTGGGTGTCTTTTTTCGGTCCCAGTTGTTGTTACTAGTCAATTTTCAGTGGACACCCCTATAGTGACTTTCAGAGCCCCTCTAAAAAAAAAAAAAATGAATTTTGGGATGGACATTGCATCCAATTAATATTTTTATCAATGGCATTTCCTTAGGGTGCCCATTAGTCTTTCAGTTGTTAGTCTTCTGTTTGTTGTGTACTAAATATTTATGTTTTTCATTTTTTTATTTGTTTTTTCCTGTGAAGCCATTGTGTTGCATCCATGTCTGAAATGTGCTGTATAAATAAAGTTTGATTTGATTTCAACAAATGAACCCAATGACTGACCAATCAACAGATTCTTGGTCCCTTTTAGTATTTGTTAATGAATACAGTATATACATTTGAGATGAGTGATACATAGACTAAGATACAGTAGAATAGGATAGAATACAGTATATACATATGAGATGAGTAATACATAGACTAAGATACAGTAGAATAGGATAGTATACAGTATATACAGTTGAGGTCGGAAGTTTACATACACTTAGGTTGGAGTCATTAAAACTCGTTTTTCAACCACCACAAATTTCTTGTTAACAAACTATAGTTTCGGGTAGGACATCTACTTTGTGCATGACACATGTAATTTTTCCAACAATTGTTTACAGTAAGATTATTTAACTTATAATTCACTGTATCACAATTCCAGTGGGTCAGAAGTTTACATAAACTAAGTTGACTGTGCCTTTTAAACAGCTTGGAAAATTCCAGAAAATTATGTCATGGCTTTAGAAGCTTCTGATAGGCTAGTTGACGTCAATTGGAGGTGTACCTGTGGATGTATTTCAAGAATACCTTAAAACGCAGTGTCTCTTTGCTTGACATCATGGGAAAATCTAAATAAATAAGCCAAGACCTCAGAAAATAAAATGTAGACCTCCACAAGTCTGGTTCATCATTGAGAGCAATTTCCAAACACCTGAATGTACTAGGTTCATCTGTACAAACAATAGTACAAACGCAAGTATAAACACCATGGGACCATGCAGCTGTCATACAGCTCAGGAAGAAGACATGTTCTGTCTCCTAGAGACAACGTACTTTGGTGCGAAAAGTGCAAATCAATCCCAGAACAACAGCAAAGGACCTTGTGAAGATGCTAGAGGAAACAGGTACAAAAGTATTTGTATCCACAGTAAAACGAGTCCTATATTGACATAACCTGAAAGGCAGCTCAGCAAGGAAGAAGCCACTGCTCCAAAACCGCCATAAAAAAAGCCAGACTATGGTTTGCAACTGCACATGGGGACAAAGATCGTACTTTTTGGAGAAATGTTCTCTGGTCTAATGAAACAAAAATAGAACTGTTTGGCCATAATGACCACCGTTATGTTTAGAGGAAAAAGGGGGAGGCTTGCAAGCTGAAGAACACTATCCCAACCGTGAAGCACGGGGGTGGCAGCATCATGTTGTGGGGGTGCTTTGCTGCAGGAGGGACTGGTGCACTTCACAAAAAAGATGGCATCACGAGGAAGGAAAATTATGTGGCTATATTGATGCAACATCTCAAGACATCAGTCAGGAAGTTAAAGCTTGGTTGCAAATGGGTCTTCCAAATGGACAATGACCCCAAGCATGCTTCCAAAGTTGTGGCAAAATGGCTTAAGGACAACAAAGTCAAGGTATTGGAGTGGCCATCACAAAGCCCTGACCTCAATCCTATAGAACATTTGTGGGCAGAACTGAAAAAGCGTGTGCGAGCAAGGAGGCCTACAAACCTGACTCAGTTAAACCAGTTCTGTCAGGAGGAATGGGCCAAAGTTCACCCAACTTATTATGGGAAGCTTGTGAAAGGCTACCCGAAACATGTGACCCAAGTTAAACAATTTAAAGGCAATGCTACCAAATACTAATTGAGTGTATGTAAACTTCTGACCCACTGGAAATGTGATGAAAGAAATAAAAGCTGAAATGAATCATTCTCTCTACTATTATTCTGACTCTTCACATTCTTAAAATAAAGTGTTGATCCTAACTGACTTAAGACAGGGAATTTTTACTATGATTAAATGTCAAGAATTGTGAAAGACTGAGTTTGAATGTATTTGGCTAAGATGTATGTAAACTTCTGACTTCAACTGTACAAATGAGATGAGTAATGCCAGATATATAAACATTATTAAAGTGACTAGTGTTCCATTCCTTAAAGTGGCCAACAATCTGGTGGCCTTGAGATTGAAAAACAGCTTCTGTCTCTCTGTTCCAGCTTTGATGCACCTGTACTGATCTCGCCTTCTGGATGATAGCGGGCTGAACAGGCAGTGGCTCGGGTAATAACAAAGAACAAATGTGTGTGCCTGAGGGGAAATATGAATACCAACTATCAATCACTTAGATCATGTATTTTCAGGTAGAGATACATCCTTGGGACGTCCCTAGCATATTGAAGTTGACATTTAAAAGGGTTACGGTTAGGGTTTAGGGTAGGGATGTCCCAAGGAACCCGGATAGCATTGACCATTGTGCATTCTTCTGTCTCTTTTACATAGCAGGTGATGGGTTCTGACTTCTGAACTTGAAAATATGAAATATCCTTATTATGTGAAATTGAATTAAACAATAATGTATGTTGATGCTAATATGATGTACAATATTCCATGATGTTTCTATATGATAACAATAGAGTAATATATTTAATATGATGTACAATATTCCATGATGTTTCTATATGATAACAATAGAATAATATATTTAATATGCCATATACAAATTTTTAACAGTTTCACAGATTAATTTTCATTAACTTCATCATTATGACACACCCCTCACTACTGTCATTGGTTACACTAATTGCACTGTTTGTCTACATAACCTGGTTCAAGTATTCATGACATCACCCTGAGGAAGGCACAGTGATGCCGAAACGTTGGTAAATACCCATTAAATTGCTGGGAGTTTATACATGGAGTGTGCAACTTTTTTTTTTTTTATTCGCCATTAGTCAGCACCTCCACACAAACTAAAACAACCTCTCCCTCAATGTGATCAAGACAAAGGAGATGATTGTGGACTACAGGAAAAGGAAGACAGAGCACGCCCCCATTCTCATCGACGGGGCTGTAGCGGAGCAGGTTGAGAGCTTCAAGTTCCTTGGTGTCCACATCACCAACAAACTAACATGGTCCAAACACACCAAGACAGGCCTGAAGAGGGCACGACAAAACCTATTCCCCCTCAGGAGACTGAAAAGATTTGGCATGGGTCCTCAGATCCTCAAAAGGTTCTACAGCTGCACCATCGAGAGCATCCTGACTGGTTAAATCCCTGCCTGGTATGGCAACTGCTCTGCCTCCGACCGCAAGGCACTACAGAGGGTAGTGCGAACAGCCCAGTACATCACTGAGGCCAAGCTTCCTGCCATCCAGGACCTCTATCCCAGGCACTACAGAGGGTAGTGCGTACAGCCCAGTACATCACTGGGGCCAAGCTTTCTGCCATCCAGGACCTCTATCCCAGTACATCACTGGGGCCAAGCTTCCTGCCATCCAGGACCTCTATCCCAGTACATCACCAGGGGCCAAGCTTTCTCCAGGACCTCTATCCCAGGCACTACAGAGGGTAGTGCGTAGAGCCCAGTACATCACTGGGGCCAAGCTTCCTGCCATCCAGGACCTCTATCCCAGGCACTACAGAGGGTAGTGCGTAGAGCCCAGTACATCACTGGGGCCAAGCTTCCTGCCATCCAGGACCTCTATCCCAGTACATCACTGGGGCCAAGCTTCCTGCCATCCAGGACCTCTATCCCAGTACATCACTGGGGCCAAGCTTCCTGCCATCCAGGACCTCTATCCCAGGCGGTGTCAGAGGAAGCCCCCCCCTCCACTGTCTGTTATTATCTATGCATAGTCACTTTAATAACTCTACCTACATGTACATATTACCTCAATTACCTCGACTAACCGGTGCCCCTGTAACCGATGTGAAATGGCTAGCTAGGTAGCGGTGGTGCAGCGTTTCAGTCGGTGACGTCACTTGCTCTGAGACTTGAAGTAGTGGTTCCCCTTGCTCTGCAATGTGTGCAGAGGGTCCCTGGTTCGCGCCCGGGTCGGGGCGAGGGGACGGACTTAAAGTAATACTGTTACACCCCCGCACATTGCCTCTGTACCCCCTGTATATAGTCTCCATATTGACTCTGTACCGGTAACCCCTGTATATAGTTTAGATATTGTTATTTAACTTCTGCTCTTTAATTACTGGTTCCTTTTATTTCTTATTCTTATTTTAACTTTTTTTAAACGGTATTGTTGGTTAGGGGCTTGTAAGTCAGCATTTCACTGTAAGATAAAACTCAATTTGATTTGATAGATTCATAGTACAGAATGAATGACTGACTGCCCGGTTCAACATCAGTTCACCGTCTCACCTCATACTGTATTGGAGCAGCAGCAGCTGACTGCCCGGTTCAACGTCAGTTCACCGTCTCACCTCATACTGTATTGGAGGAGCAGCAGCTGACTGCCCAGTTCACCGTCTCACCTCATACTGTATTGGAGCAGCAGCAGCTGACTGCCCAGTTCAACATCAGTTCACCGTCTCACCTCATACTGTATTGGAGCAGCAGCAGCTGACTGCCCGGTTCAACATCAGTTCACCGTCTCACCTCATACTGTATTGGAGCAGCAGCAGCTGACTGCCCGGTTCAACATCAGTTCACCGTCTCACCTCATACTGTATTGGAGCAGCAGCAGCTGACTACCCGGTTCAACATCAGTTCACCGTCTCACCTCATACTGTATTGGAGCAGCAGCAGCTGACTTGTTAGTTGATGCTAATCATCATGTTTTGAATCTGAGAGTAAATAGAGCCGACTACAACTCTAAAAATGAAGGGTTCAACTGGAGTTGTTCTCAGATCCCCAAAGAACCGTGGGGTTCTTGGTCAATGAAAAACAGCCCCAAAAGGTTCTTCAAAGAACTTGTTAGAAGGTGGGTTCATCGAGGAACCTCCGTTGTTGCTGGACTTCTTCCGGGAACTTCGCAATTACAACTGAAAACGATGGTGACAAGTTTGGATGTGACAACAGTTAAAAAGGTTACGTTTTGGTTGATGTTTGGCTCTGAATATGTCTCGAAATAATTTATAATAATAATATAACATACTAATAATGAATAACGAAGACAATGATGGTTTTCTGTGAATATCTTCCATAACGTTACTATAGCTAATTACCGTAAATATTAGAAAGCCGGGTTTGACCGTCGGCGTTGTATGAGCTACAGTACAGTACCGTTATCTAGCTAGCTAACGTTATGTCCTAACTAGGCAGAACTAGGTTTGGATTATTTCCTCAACTATATTCTTTCCCATTTATTGTATATCGTTTCCATAAAGTCAACATGGCTTTACACTCATTAACGTAAGTTTCCAATCTAGAGCAGTTCTCACTTTTGTGATAATGAACTAGCTAACGTTAACTAACTAACTAAGGACGGTGACCTGTCCAGACGAGATGTTACAACAAACTGAATCGTCAATGGAGGTCTTCCTCTTTATATAGCCTGCTACAGCATGCAATACGATTAACTCACAAGGGGGCATAACGTTACATGTACAATACTATCCCATTTTGGAAACGTTACATGGACAATACTATCCCATTTTGGAAACGTTACATGGACAATACTATCCCATTTTGGAAACGTTACATGGACAATACTATCCCATTTTGGAAACGTTACATGGACAATACTATCCCATTTTGGAAACGTTACATGGACAATACTATCCCATTTTGGAAACGTTACATGGACAATACTATCCCATTTTGGAAACGTCACATGGACAATACTGTCCCATTTTGGAAACGTTATATGTACAATACTATCCCATTTTGGAAACGTTACATGGACAATACTATCCCATTTTGGAAACGTTACATGGACAATACTATCCCATTTTGGAAACGTTACATGTCCGCCCCCTTGTGGAGGGAAATTAATATCTTAGATGGTAGCTGTAGATGGGATTCAAATGCATAATGGTATTAATACAGTGTCTAGACTACCTCTTTTGTATAAAGGCCCTTCAGAATCCAAACACAGTATTGCCACGCAGCAAAATGTTGCGTATAATCTTTCAAGTCAGCCTGATAAAATATTGAACAATTTGTGTACAAAGATATCTTGAAATGTGATATTAGGCCTGTATGGCAGTACTGTTACTGTATGGCAGTACTGTATTGGCTAGTGCTTTCTCCAATATGTTCTTATATTTTGCATTCAATTGTATGTCGATGCCATTTATCTTTCAATATTTATTGAATATATATATATATCTATATATATATATATATATATATACAGTGGGGAGAACAAGTATTTGATACACTGCCGATTTTGCAGGTTTTCCTACTTACAAAGCATGTAGAGGTCTGTAATTTTTATCATAGGTACACTTCAACTGTGAGAGACGGAATCTAAAACAAAAATCCAGAAAATCACATTGTATGATTTTTAAGTAATTCATTTGCATTTTATTGCATGACATAAGTATTTGATACATCAGAAAAGCAGAACTTAATATTTGGTACAGAAACCTTTGTTTGCAATTACAGAGATCATACGTTTCCTGTAGTTCTTGACTAGGTTTGCACACACTGCAGCAGGGATTTTGGCCCACTCCTCCCTACAGATCTTCTCCAGATCCTTCAGGTTTCGGGGCTGTCGCTGGGCAATACGGACTTTCAGCTCCCTCCAAAGATTTTCTATTGGGTTCAGGTCTGGAGACTGGCTAGGCCACTCCAGGACCTTGAGATGCTTCTTACGGAGCCACTCCTTGGTTGCCATGGCTGTGTGCTTCGTGTCATTGTCATGCTGGAAGACCCAGCCACGACCCATCTTCAATGCTCTTACTGAGGGAAGGAGGTTGTTGGCCAAGATCTCGCGATACATGGCCCCATCCATCCTCCCCTCAATACGGTGCAGTCGTCCTGTCCCCTTTGCAGAAAAGCATCCCCAAAGAATGATGTTTCCACCTCCATGCTTCACGGTTGGGATGGTGTTCTTGGGGTTGTACTCATCCTTCTTCTTCTTCCAAACACGGCGAGTGGAGTTTAGACCAAAAAGCTCTATTTTTGTCTCATCAGACCACATGACCTTCTCCCATTCCTCCTCTGGATCATCCAGATGGTCATTGGCAAACTTCAGACGGGCCTGGACATGCGCTGGCTTGAGCAGGGGGACCTTGTGTACACTGCAGTATTTTAATCCATGACGGCGTAGTGTGTTACTAATGGTTTTCTTTGAGACTGTGGTCCCAGCTCTCTTCAGGTCATTGACCAGGTCCTGCCGGGTAGTTCTGGGCTGATCCCTCACCTTCCTCATGATCATTGATGCCCCACGAGGTGAGATCTTGCATGGAGCCCCAGACCGAGGGTGATTGACCGTCATCTTCAACTTCTTCCATTTTCTAATAATTGCGCCAACAGTTGTTGCCTTCTCCCCAAGCTGCTTGCCTATTGTCCTGTAGCCCATCCCAGCCTTGTGCAGGTCTACAATTTTATCCCTGATGTCCTTACACAGCTCTCTGGTCTTGGCCATTGTGGAGAGGTTGGAGTCTGTTTGATTGAGTGTGTGGACAGGTGTCTTTTATACAGGTAACGAGTTCAAACAGGTGCAGTTAATACAGGTAATGAGTGGAGAACAGGAGGGCTTCTTAAAGAAAAACTAACAGGTCTGTGAGAGCCGGAATTCTTACTGGTTGGTAGGTGATCAAATACTTATGTCATGCAATAAAATGCAAATTAATTATTTAAAAATCATACAATGTGATTTTCTGGATTTTTGTTTTAGATTCCGTCTCTCACAGTTGAAGTGTACCTATGATAAAAATTACAGACCTCTACATGCTTTGTAAGTAGGAAAACC
Organism: Salvelinus alpinus; assembly: GCF_045679555.1. Classification (NCBI taxonomy): domain Eukaryota; kingdom Metazoa; phylum Chordata; class Actinopteri; order Salmoniformes; family Salmonidae; genus Salvelinus; species Salvelinus alpinus. The sequence goes on along the minus strand of NC_092087.1, from coordinate 114,385,017 downwards.
TGCAAAATCGGCAGTGTATCAAATACTTGTTCTCCCCACTGTATATGTAAGACTATTCTTTGACACATTTTCTCTTCCTTTGAAATTCTTATAGGACAGAACATGGACACAATGCAATTGGGATCAAGAAGAAGGTACAGATATGTTGTAGGACAGCTGCATTTGAAGTGTACATTTAACCTACATAGCAGTCAATACAAACTGAAATCTATTAGCATACAAATGTGTGCAAATTATCTTTTCAGATCTTCTCAGAAATGAATCAAGTCCATGGAATGGATATAGACAAAAATATAATTCAAGGACTATCAGAGGTGGAGAGGCGAGGAAGGGGTGAGGACATCATCCTGCTATTTTGACAGTCCCTGAAGGACAATACAGAAGAGGGATTTGCTCTTATTCCTTCCCTTTCTCTAATGTATTTTGTAATAAAATGATCAAGTGAAGTAAGATAATTGCTTTACTTTACTAGGACTGGAGACCACAGCAGCGATTCTGCTCTTGCCCTACCTCTTCAATGAGGACCCGAGTGGCCTTTAGGTCCGTGACAAGGTATGCCTATGCACCAATCATCTGTTTCTTCATAAACATAGGTGTGCATGCTGATATAAAACTACAGCTGAACATTTGTTATGTTCTTTGTTAATTGTATGTGTATTAATCTTTTCTTACTTTTTTTTTACACAGATTTCACCGCTCTTCACTCCTTTACTGCACATCGGCGGAAATCCATTTCACCATGAGAGTGAAATCCCGCTGGCCTTTGATGGGGGAGAACATCCACGCCCTCGTGGACGTCCCCATGGGACTTGGGGCTCTGCTACGGCTGTATTTTTTTTATTTTCCCTTAAATTTCCCCAAAATGTCAGAAAAACACTTATGTTGTTAAGTTACTGTGTTCTGGGGATAAGAGAAGTTGGGGTGAAGTTACCAGGGCCGGTCATAAAGATGGCAAACTTCCTAACATAACTAAGTGGATATGATATACACACTAAAGCTGAAAAATCTGTATTTAGCATCAAGTCTACAATATTGTTAGTTTACCTATGATTCATTTTTAATGTCTGTTGTTTTTATTGTACATCATTATTTTATATATTTTAAATGTCATGAAAAGCACTCTACAAAGTAAATGTATTATTTATTATGGTCTGACATGTCTGCAGAAATGTTGCAATTTTGTAATGTGTTTAGTTTGGTAAATTGTTTTGCAAATATTAATTCACAATTGTGATGCCACTAAATAAACAATTAATTATTTAAGTCAATATTGTTATTAAAATATGTTTTTATAATGCAGGGAGGGTGGACAGGGAGTTAAACCTTTTGTCACTACAGGGGGTGCTGTTTCAACTTCGACATTTTGCGTTCCCAAATTAAACTGCCTCGTACTCAATTCTTGCTCGTACAATATGCATATTATTATTACTATTGGATAGAAAACAATCTCTAGTTTCTAAAACCGTTTGAATTATGTCTGTGGGTGAAACAGAACTCGTTCTGCAGCGAAAATCATGACAGGAACTGCGAAGGTCTGAAAACGATGCTCTGTTCTGAGATCAGTTTAAAACTCTGTATGTGTCCTATGGGTCGACATGAACTGCACCCGCCTTCCCCTGGATGTCAGTAACCAATGAGAATTGGAATGGAGTGTCTACGTAGATCTCAGAGCTTATAAAGCTCCAAGGAACGAAGGGACCTCTCTTTTTGTCGTTCGTCATGACGTGAAGCAAGACCTCAGGATAAAATTTTGGAACGCTCAGTTATCGGCCTTAGAGAGGACATCAGAATGGCATGCTCAAAAGCTCTCGTTATTGACCTAAGATATATCCGTCTGTAATTTAATTCGATATAGGTGTTAGAAACATCATAACGAAGTTATTTTAAACCGAGTTATATCAGTTTATGCGAGTATATTGCTATTTTCGGAATTTCCTTAGTATTGCGTTTTGAGGATTTGGGCATGTTGTGGCCACATAGCTATTGTTAGCTGCTAATTCCGAAGTTGAAGACGACATTTTACAACCAAGCAACGATTCTTTTGGACAAAGGACACCTTGCCCAAGATTCTGATGGAAGCTCGTCCAAAAGTAAGAGCTATTTATGATGTTATTCCGTATTTATGTGGAAAAAATGTAAACGCATTTGTCCGCCATTATTGCGGCACTAGTCTGGCTGTAACGCACACTGTATGTCTAGTAACGTTAATTTTAAAAATCTAACTCAGCGGTTGCATTAATAACTAATGCATCTTTCATTTGCTGTCCAACCTGTATTTTTTTAGTCAATCTAATCGATAAATAATCGTAAACTTAGGTGCCTTTCCAAGATGGCGCCGGCCAGAATGCATGACCTGTTGCCACTGATCACATTGAATAACAACGATTTGTCCTGCTAAATATGCACATTTTCGAACAAAACCTATATGCATTGTGTAATATGATGTTACAGGACTGTCATCTGATGAAGTATATCAAGGTTAGTCCAAAATTATATATCTTTAGCTGTATTGTTACGATCGCTAACCTGTGCTGCTGGTAAATTGCTTGTGTTTCTGGCTATGGTGGTAAGCTAATATAATGCGTTTTCGCTGTAAAACACTTGAAAAATCTGAAATATTGGCTGGATTCACAAGATGTTGGTCTTTCATTTGCTGTATGCTGTGTATTTTTCAGAAATGTTTTAGGATGAGTATTTTGGTAATTGACGTAGGTCTCTGTAATTATTCCGGCTACTTCCAACGCTATTTCAGATTGCAGCTGCAATGTAGAACTGTGATTTATATTTATACCTGAAATATGCACATTTTTCAAAAAAAACATATGCTATACAATAAATATGTTATCAGACTGTCATCTTATGAAGTTTTTTCTTGGTTAGTGGCTATATATATCTTTATTTGGTCGAAATTGTGATAGCTGCCCATGCAGGAAAAAAATGGTGAAAAAAAAAAAGTGGTGTCTTTTGCTAACGTGGTTAGCTAATAGATTTACATATTGTGTCTTCCCTGTAAAACATTTTAAAAATCAGAAATGATGGCTGGATTCACAAGATCTGTATCTTTCATCTGGTGTCTTGGACTTGTGATTTAATGATATTTAGATGCTAGTATTTACTTGTGACGCTATGCTAGGCTATGCTAGTCAGCTTTTTTACTGTGGGGGGTGCTCCCGGATCCGGGATGGTGACTCGTGAGAATCAATATTGTTGTTATTATTATTAAAATATGTTTTTATAATGGAGGGAGGGTGGACAGGGAGTTAAAAAAATGAACCCCAAAAGGTTCTTTGAGGAACCATGATAAGGGGTTCTTCAATGAACTTATAGGGGTTCCCACAAAAGGTTCTTTGAATAACTTTTAGGGGTTCCCCCACAGTTTCAATTTGAAGAACCCCTAAAGGATATTCCAGGAACCTTTACTTTTTAGAGTGTATATTGATAAAAGTCACCTTGTCCGAGAGACATTTACATAGTTATACACAGCCCATTTTGGGATGACTATTTTGGGGCGAAATAGCGGCCACAACAATCAGACCTGATATCGCCCATAATTCAACGTCCTTGGACGTCATATGCTGAGTGGGTATGACCAAAGTTATTCTATTTAGCTACACTTTGTAGTACATTTTTACACTATAATAAATGTTTGATGCCACATCGTCCGTTTTCAAAGGGAGTCGATGGTTTTTAGGGGCAGTCGCTTTTTAGCTTTTTGTCTGAAAGTATTTTCTCTACTGCGATACCAACTCCAGTCAGCAGATGGCGATGTGCGTCTTTCAGGTGATTTTGCCATTGTGACGTATAATCTAGTGGACGGGACGCTTCTTCAACATCAACAGCTAGTCAGTCACCTTGGTTCACTAACTTTATGGACAAAATGTTTATTCAATAAATCTAACAACTCCTCCCATACTGGGAAGAACCCCCCCCCCCAGGCCTTAAGGGCAGTTTTATTTCAAATGTAGTACCCGGACGGAGAAAATCCAATAAGCGTCCTTAGGGAAACTTACCCTAAAGTGGTCATACTGGGAAAATACAGGAATACACACTCAGAGCCTCCTGACTGGGCCCTGTTTACACCTCCAAGGTGCCCCCCTCACACAGGAATACACACTACGAGGCTTTTCTAAAAACTACACTTTGCGTGTTTCGCTCACCTCTTTTTTTTTAAACTAGGTTTGAGATTTGGTATCCACTCGACTCGCTGCCTCTCAGATCAAAGGTGGGACCATCTGCTCCGTTCCCAAAGTGTGGTCGCCCTGAGATCCCATGTATGGGTGATCCCTCGTGCACCATTTACCCAGGTCATCAGGAGCGTCACCAAGTGAAGATTAACATCCCCAAATGTGGTTAATTTCTTTCATATCAACTGAGACAAACTTACCACACAAGTCAGAGATATTCTTCAACTAAATCTTTATTCACTTATTAATAACGGAGCAGGTCAAGACAACGCACATATAAAGTGAATCAATTGAGTGCTCTACGATAATGATGGCTGGTCGACAAATCACCCCCAGATGATTTGTTGAGAGACACGAGACAAAAGTACAAAGGTCTTTTACAGCCAAGATACACCCCTTTCAACCTACATGACCAACAACAGATGTATAGAACGGGTCACAAGGTTAAGACTGGTATGAAAGATACTTATAATTCACAGCAGACAGTATCTGATGTAAAAACAGTCCTCTTTGTGTAGAGACCAGGGTCTGGCCCAAGGGTCATCTCTCCCTGGTACCATATAGAACAGAAACATTAACTCATGCTCTGGAATGTGGTCTCTTTAGGTTTTAATCACCCAAAAGACATTGTAAATCTCCTGTCAATGTTTTCTCCCAGAGGCCCATCCTCAGTAGAACACAGACACTATAGTTCTAAGAACCCTCTATTCTGTTGCATAAAACCACCATTTGATCCAATAAAAGCATTATAACAATGTTGCAGTTTTGCTCTCAGTGTCCACTGAAAGTTGACTAGTAACAACAACTGGGACCTAAAAGACACCCACCATGAGACCCACTAAATCTGCCCAAGAAGAGGCAAACAAAAGAAAAACCCACAATAAACTTAAAGACAGGATGCAAACCAAAAAAGTTGACACAACTAAAGGTGTTGACACTCCACATCTATCAAGACAACTGGAGCACTGGGCCAGACACTCTTAAATAGAACCTGGACCAGCTCAGGTGAAACACCTTCCCACTAAGGAGATGGACAAGCCAGCACAGGTGTAACACATACTGACTAACGAGGTGACACCAATCAGTGCGTCCTACGTGCTAACGAGCTATACGTGCTAACGAGCTATACGTGCTAACGAGCTATACGTGCTAACGAGCTATACGTGCTAAAGTCCAACCTCAAAACATAAATGGAAAAACCAAAGTCTGTAACACCTTTAGGACAACAAATATAAATATAAAATATGACTCAATTTATTAGGATTGTTAATAAAATTGATTATAGACCGATTTATTATACAGCGTCCATGTGTATAAGCTGCAAGTACATTGAAATTAAATGTTTTCTTTCCAACTAAAACCAAACTTATATTGTACGTCGGTCATAGTCTTATTTTCAACAACATTTTGCTAGGTGGGATATCCCCAATGTCACAGTTTAAACATGTCCAAATCAATAGTCCAAATGCAGAAACAGTTTGTGATAAATTGAAAACCTAAACGTAAAATGTGCTATATACACAAACATCTGCCACAATAATCATATTACTTAAACAAGCACCTTATAAACTGCACAAGCACCAGAAATGCTGTTTTAACAACTAGCAATAAATCACTGATATTGATTAGGGGGGACATCAGGTTGTAGGTGCTGTTGAAACTAACACAACTAAAAAAAACACATGGAAATGGGAGATATATTTTACCTCACTGGTTAGAGGACAACCTGCAGAAGACAGTCAGCTACATTTGGGAGTGATGCATTTAAATGTAGGGGTCGCTAAACAAACGAACACAACACTTATTTGTCATCACTCATCGATATCATGTTGAAATCAATTGTGCCGAGAGGAGGGAGATGAGGTTGCACGTCCTGTTAAAACTAACAGCTCAAAAACCACACGGAATCTGGGAATAATGTGTACATCACTGGTTAGAGGACAATTTGTAGAAAACAGCTAGCTACATTTTAATTCAAGTGGGTCACTAACGTGGTAAACAGCTAGGAACACAACTCTTTTTTTTGGTTGTCACTTTTTGTTAAATCTCATAAATAGTACTCTTTCAATTCAGAGCCTGGATTTTCCCCCCGAGGCTAATATCCATATCATGTTGAAATCAATAGAACAGGGGGCAAACATTTAGGCTTCTACATTGTGACATTATTAAAATATTCCTACTACAATGTTAAAACATTCTACATTGTGACATTAAAATACTCCTTCTACAATGTTAAAACATTCTACATTGTGACATTAAAATACTCCTTCTACAATGTTAAAACATTCTACATTGTGACATCATTAAAATACTCCTACTACAATGTTAAAACATTCTACATTGTGACATTATTTCATTGATATCATGAAACAACTCCTTCATGTATGTATTTTCTGATGTTTGATCAGACACCTTTTATCAGAGTATCTCTTATCACATTGATCACAGCTATGAGGTTTCTCTCCTGTGTGTGTTCTCTGGTGTATAGTCAGATAGCCAGATGTAGTAAAACTCTTCCCACATTGACCACAGGTATAAGGTTTCTCTCCTGTGTGTATCCGCTGGTGTATAGTCAGATGGTCAGATCTAGTGAAACTCTTCCCACATTGATCACAGCTATAAAATATCTCTCCTGTGTGTATTCTCTGGTGTAAAGTCAGATGGTCAGATCTAGTAAAACTCTTCCCACATTGATCACAGCTATAAGATTTCTCTCCTGTGTGTATTCTCTGGTGTAAAGTCAAATGGTCAGATCTAGTAAAACTCTTCCCACATTGATCACAGCTATACAATTTCTCTCCTGTGTGTGTTCTCTGGTGTAGAGTCAGAGAGCCGGATGTAGTAAAACTCTTCCCACATTGATCACAGCTATACGGTTTCTCTCCTGTTTGTGTTCTCTGGTGTAGAGTCAGAGAGCCGGATGTAGTAAAACTCTTCCCACATTGATCACAGCAATAAGGTTTCTCTCCTGTGTGTGTTCTCTGGTGTCTAATACGATAGCTAGATGAAGAAAAACTCTTCCCACATTGATCACAGCTATACCGTTTCTCTCCTGTGTGTGTTCTCTGGTGTTCAGTCAGATGGCTAGATTTTGCAAAACTCTTCCCACATTGAGCACAGCCATATGGTTTGTCTCTTGTGTGTAATCTTTGATGTATTTTAAGTTTTAATGAAGAATTGAATATTTTACCACAGTCAGAGCAGCAATGAGATTTCTTTCCTGTGGGTCTCTGCTGGTGTTTCTTGAGGAGTTCTGATCTGGAGAGACTCTTCTCTGCCTCGTCAGCATCATGAGGTTGTTGAGGCTCCCCAGACGATCCACGATGGTCACATCTCTCTCCTGTGTGAACAACAAGGTCAGACACACGGTTAAAGTCCCACAGCAAAAATCCACTGTTAATTTGAGGTAAAAGGTGATGCCCAGAGTATACCCATTAAGTTGTACAACAATTGACGTCTGTTAAATTATTTTACAATTGTCTTAAGATAGTAAAAACCTAAGCAGTGTGCCAGATGACCTTCGGCCTTTCTGTGTTTGTGGTAAGGAAATTTTCATTGTTCACAATGTATTCTGAACATTACAGCACAAGATCAGGAGTGCTACTGAAGGAAACTCACATTAAGCTCTGTGTCTATTCACTAATTCACCACCGTGGGGGAAAACTCAGGGGAGTTCTCATAGGCTGACAGCAATAATAGCCTCCATTTCCAGGTTGAATATGAGTGCATTTCACACTACTATTGGATTATAATTGTAAGGCTCGCTTGAATCACCTGCTTAAAATGTTTGTGTTATTGTCGAAAATCAACTGCTTTATAGTTATAAAATACTTCAACTAGTAAAATGCTCTTTAGCTAGCTTTGCCATCAGTCTGAAACTGAGGGTTTGAACGTTAAGTGTTTACCAAATTGGCCCATAACTTCACCTAACAATAACATAGACCTACTGTAGGACCCATAACTTCACCTAAAAACAACATAGACCTACTGTAGGACCCATAACTTCACTGAACCACAATAACTACAGACATACTGGAGTGTGTGTGTTGTATATCTATATATCAAGGAACAGTTCTCCACAAATGATGAGCTAAGGATCTCTGTGTGCAAACAGACTAACGAGACCCTACCAGTAAATCAAGCAAACAATAACATTATAAACATCAATTTGTTAGGGATGTTGGATCCAACGTGGAGCACAGCATAACTGTCTTTACCAGAGTAATGAATGAAGAAGCACTTTGGTTGTTGTTGCATGTCGTGATGTTTGTCATGTGACTGGAATTCAGAAAATGATTTCCTGGATCAGCTGATGATAGTTAAACATTTGACTGTAACTAAACAGCTACAGTATTAAGAATTATGTGTAATTATTGAAGAACCGCGTTAATGACCGTATCCATTTGAGTGTTGTCAATAAAGCTAAGACTTAAAAAATATATATATATTCCACCTTTATTTAACCAGGTAGGCCAGTTGAGAACAAGTTCTCATTTACAACTGCGACCTGGCCAAGATAAAGCAAAGCAGTGCGACAAAAACAACACAGAGTTACACGCGGGATAAACAAACGTATAGTCAATAACACAATAGAAAAATCTATATACAGTGTGTGCAAATGGAGTACAGAGGTAAGGAAATAAATAGGCCAAAATAGCGAAGTAACGACAATTTAGCAAATTAACACTGGAGTGATAGATGTGCAGATGATGATGTGCAAGTAGAAATACTGGTGTGCAAAATAGAAAAAAAAGTAAATAAAAACATGGGGATGAGGTAGGCAGTTGGATGGGCTATTTACAGATGGGCTGTGTACAGCTGCAGCGATCGGTAAGCTGCTCAGATAGCTGATGTTTAAAGTTAGTGAGGGAGATATAAGTCTCCAACTTCAGCGATTTTTGCATTTTGGCAGCAGAGAACTGGAAGGAAAGGCGGCCAAATGAGGTGTTGGCTTTGGGAATGACCAGTGAGATATACTTCCTGGAGCACGTGCTACGGGTGGGTGTTGCTATGGTGACCAGTGAGCTGAGTTAAGGCGGAGCTTTACCTAGCAAAGACTTTTGGATGACCTGGAGCCAATGAGTTTGGCGACGAATATGTAGCGAGGGCCAGCCAACAAGAGCATACAGGTCGCAGTTGTGGGTGGTATATGGGGGTTTAGTGACAAAATGGATGGCACTGTGATAGACTGCATCCAGTTTGCTGAGTAGATTGTTGTAGGCTATTTTGTAAATTACATCGCCGATCCGTTTTACGAGGGTATGTTTGGCAGCGTGAGTGAAGGAGGCTTTGTTGCGAAATAGGAAGCCAATTATAGATTTAATTTTGTATTGGAAATGCTTAATATTAGTCTGGAAGGAGAGTTTATAGTCTAACCAGACACCTAGGTATTGTAGTTGTCCACATATTCTAAGTCAGAACCGTCCAGAGTAGTGATGCTAGTCGGGCGCGTGTGGGCAGCAATCGGTTGTTGATTGATCGGTTGTTCTTATCGGCTGTTGAGTCTGCTGATAAGAATACGGTGATTGACAGAGTCAAAAGCCTTGGCCAGGTTGATGAAGACGGCTGCACAGTACTGTCTTTTATCGATGGCGGTTATGATATCGTTTAGTACCTTGAGCGTGGCTGAGGTGCACCCGTGACCAGCTCGGAAACCGGATTGCACAGCGGAGAAGGTACGGTGGGTTTCAAAATGGTCAATGATCTGTTTGTTAACTTGGCTTTTCGAAGACTTTAGAAAGGCAGGGCAGGATGGATATAGGTCTGTAACAGTTTGGGTCTAGAGTGTCACACCCTTTGAAGAGGGGGATGACCACGGCAGCTTTACAATCTTTAGGAATCTCGGACGATACGAAAGAGAGGTTGAACAGGCTATATATATGTATATATATATATATACACCTTAATAAAAGGCACATGATAGCCAGCTTGGAGGTTTCCAAAAGGCATTCAGGCCAAATAGTTCAATCTTGGTTTCATCAGACCAGAGAATCTTGATTCTCATGGTCTGAGAGTCCTTTAGGTGCCTTTTTGGCAAAGTCCAAGCGGGCTGTCAGGTGCCTTTTACTGAGGAGTGGCTTCCGTCTGGCCACTCTACCACAAACGCCTGATTGGTGGAGTGCTGCAGAGATGGTTGTCCTTCCGGAAGGTTCTCCCATCTCAAGAGGAACTCTAGAGGTCTGTCTGAGCAGTTCTCACTTTTGTGATAATGAACTAGCTAACGTTAAACCTCTAACGAGCCTCTACCCCGGGTCCGGGATCACCCCCCACCCCCCCACACACTGATTAGCATAGCTAGCATAGCTTCACAAGTAGATAGTAGCATCTAAATATCATTAAATCACAAGTCCAAGACACCAGATGAAAGATACAGATCTTGTGAATAAAGCCACCATTTCAGATTTTTAAAATGTTTTACAGGGAAGACAAAATATGTAAATCTATTAGCTAAACACGTTAGCAAAATACACCACTTTTCTAACTCCATCAGTTTCTTACTACTTCAGGTGCTATCACCAATTCGGCTAAACTAAGATATTGATAGCCACTAACCAAGAAAAAACCTCTTCAGATGACAGTGTGATAACATATTCATGGTATAGGATAGTTTTTGTTAGAAAAAAGTGCATATTTCAGGTAGAAATCACAGTTCTACATTGCAGCTGCAATCTGAAATAGCGTTGGAAGCAGCCGGAATAATTACTGAGACCGACGTCAATTACCAAAAGAATCATCCTAAAACACTTCAGAAAAATAGACAGCCTACAGCAATCGAAAGACACAGATCTTGTGAATCCAGAGAATATTTCAGATTTTCTAAGTGTTTTACAGCGAAAACACAATATAGCATTATATGAGCGTACCACAATAGCCAGAATCACAACCGCATTTACCAGCTGTAAATGTTAGCGATCGTAACAACCCAACAAAAGATATATAATTTGACTAACCTTGATATACTTCATCAGATGACAGACCTGTAACATCATATTACACAATGCATATAGCTTTTGTTCGAAAATGTGCATATTTAGCAGCACAAATCGTGGTTATACTATGTAATCACTACAAACATTGCATGTATTCTGGCCGGCGCCATTTTGGATTAGCGCCTATTCTTATAAAAATACTATTCATAAACTTGACTAAAAAATATAAGTTGGACAACAATCGAAAGATAAATTAGTTCTTAATGCAATCGCTATGTTAGATTTTTAAAATTAACGTTACTAGACATATAGTGTGCGTTGCAGCCAGACCAGTGCCTGCAAAAGTGGCGCGCAAACACTATGACATTTTTCCACATAAATACATAATAACATCATAAATAGTTCCTACTTTTGGACGAGCTTCCATCAGTATCTTGGGCAATGTGTCTTTTCTTCAAAAGAATAGTTGCTTTGTTGTAAAACGTCCTCTTCACCTTTGGAACTAGCTGCTACCATTAGCTATGTCGCACACACATGTCCAAATCCTCAAACTAGATACAAAGGAAATTCAGAAAAATAGCACTATACTCGCATAAACTGATATAAATCGGTTTCAAATAACATCGTTATGATGTTTCTAACACCTATATTTAATTAAATTACAGACGGATACATCTCTGGTCGATAACTGAGCGTTCCAAAATTTCATCCTGACTTCTTGCCAGGCGCCATGACGAACGAGACAAAGAAAGGTACTCTCGTTCCATCCGGCTTTATAACCTCGGACAGCTACGCAGACAGACCATTCCACTTCTCATTGGTTACTGACATCCAGGGGAAGGCGGATGCAGTTCAATTCCAGCCATAGGATATACACAGGCTTTAAAACTGAACCCAGATCAGAGGATAATTCTCAGACCTTCGCAAGTCATGTCAGGATTTTTGCTGTAGAGGGAGTTCTGGGTCACCCACAGACATAATTCAAACGGTTTTAGAAACTAGACAGTGTTTTCTATCCAATATTAGTAAGGATATGCATATTGTACGATCAAGAATTGAGCAATAGGCCGTTTAATTTGGAGACCAAAATATGCTAATGCGGAACAGCACCCCCTATAGTTGCAAGAATTAACTAACTAACTAAGGACGGTGACCTGTCCAGACGAGATGTTACAACGAACTGAATCGTCAATGGAGGTCTTCCTCTTTATATAGCCTGCTACAGCATGCAATACTATTAACTCACAAGGGGGCATAACGTTACATGGACAATACTATCCCATTTTGGAAACGTTACATGGACAATACTAACCCATTTTGGAAACGTTACATGTACAATACTATCCCATTTTGGAAACGTTACATGTACGCCCCCTTGTGGAGGGAAATTAATATCTTAGATGGTAGCTGTAGATGGGATTCAAATGCATAATGGTATTAATACAGTGTCCAGACTACCTCTTTTGTATAATGATAAAATATTGAACAATTTGTGAACAAAGATATCTTGAAATGTGATATTAGGCCTGTATGGCAGTACTGTTACTGTATGGCAGTACTGTATTGGCTAGTGCTTTCTCCAATATGTTCTTCTATTTTACATTACATTGTATGTCAATGCCATTTATCTTTCAATATTTATTTAATATATATATTTAATTGCTTGACACATTTTCTCTTCCTTTGAAATTCTTATAGGACAGAACATGGACACAATGCAATTGGGATCAAGAAGAAGGTACAGATATGTTGTAGGACAGCTGCATTTGAAGTGAACATTTAACCTACATAGCAGTCAATAAAACTGAAATCTATTAGCATACAAATGTGTACAAATGATCTTTTCAGATCTTCTCAGAAATGAATCAAGAGAGAGAGTGTGAGAGTCGACTGACTCTCAGATCATCCTCCACTGACTCGGCCCTGTCTACACCTCCAAGGTGCCCCGCTCACACAGGAATACACACTCAGAGCTTACTAGACCTTTATATAAACTACACTTTGCATGTTTCGCTCACCTCTTTTTTTAAAAACTAGGTTTGAGGGCATTTACCCAGGTCGTCAGGAGCCAGGTCATTTACCCAGGTCGTCAGGAGCCAGGTAATTTACCCAGGTCGTCAGGAGCCAGGTCATTTACCAAGGTCGTCAGGAGCCAGGTCATTTACCAAGGTCGTCAGGAGCCAGGTCATTTACCCAGGTCGTCAGGAGCCAGGTCATCAGAAGCGGTCACCAAGTGAAGATTCACATCCCCATCGCCAAATGTGGTGGTTAACTTCTTTAATATCAAATGAGGAGAGAAACTTATCACACAAGTCAGAGTTATTCTTAGACTAAATCTTTATTCACTTATTAATAAGGGAGCAGGTAAATACAACGTACACATATAAAGTGAATCAATTGAGTGCTCTACGATAATGATGGCTGGTCGACCCACAGGACAAAACTACAAAGGTCTTTTATAGCCAAGATACACCCCTTTCAACCTACATAACGAACAACAGATGTATAGAACGGGTCACAAGGTTAAGATTTGTATGAAAGATACCTATAATTCTCAGCACAGTATCTGCTGTAAAAACAGTACTCTTTGTGTAGAGACCAGGGTCTGGCCCTGGGGTCATCTCTCCCTGGTACCATATAGAACAGAAACACTAACTCATGCTCTGGAATGTGGTCTCTTTAGGTTATATCACCCAAAAGACATTGTAAATCTCCTGTCAGTGTTTTCTCCCAGAGGCCCATCCTCAGTAGAACACACAGACACTATAGTTCTAAGAACCCTCTATTCTGTTGCATAAAACAACCATTTGATGCAATAAAAGTATTATAACATAATGTTGCAGTTTTGCTCTCAGTGTCCACTGAAAGTTGACTAGTAACAACAACTGGGACCTAAAAGACACCCACCATGAGACCCACTAAATCTGCCCAAGAAGAGGAAAACTAAAGAAAAACCCACACCAAACTTAAAGACAGGAAGACCCAGTCCCCAATGTCATGCTCTAGTACATTTGGGTTGGCTGAACATGAACCCTGATATTCTAAAAGAAGGGTCAATATAATTATACCCGAAAATTGTCAATTGAAAAATAATAAATCATTATGATTACTGAATGTTACATGAATTGTAAATATGAAATATCAAAACCAAATGTTTGTTCATATGTATTGTATTTACATTTACATTACATTTAAGTCATTTAGCAGACGCTCTCATCCAGAGCGACTTACAAATTGGAAAGTTCATACATATTCATCCTGGTCCCCCCGTGGGGAATGAACCCACAACCCTGGCGTTGCAAGCGCCATGCTCTACCAACTGAGCCACACGGGACCACATTGTATGTATAATATAGAATGTATGTATAATATAGAACATAAAGTAATATGTATAAATCACTGATATCGATTAGGGGGGGAAATCCAGATGTACGTGATGTTGAAACGAACAACTAAACAAAACACATGGAAATGGGAGATATATTTTACCTCACTGGTTAGAGGACAACCTGCAGAAGACAGTCAGCTACATTTTGGAGTGATGCATTTAAATTTAGGGGTCGCAAAACAAAGGAACGCATCACTTATTTGTCATCACTCATCGATATCATGTTGAAATCAATTGTGCGAGAGGAGGGAGATGAGGTTGCACTTCCTGTTAAAACTAACAGCTCAAAAACCACACGGAATCTGGGAATAACGTGTACATCCCTGGTTAGAGGACAATTTGTAGAAAACAGCTCGCTACATTTTGAGGTGTTGCATTTTGATTCAAGTGGGTCACCAACGTGGTAAGTGTAACACAGCTCTTTTTGTGTTAGTCACTTTTTGTTAAATCACATAAATAGTACTCTTCCAATTCAGAGCCTGGATTTTCCCCCTGAGGCTAATATCCATATCATGTTGAAATCAATAGAACAGGGGACAAACATTTAGGGTTCTACATTGTGACATCATTAAAATACTCCTACTACAATGTTAAAACATTCTACATTGTGACATCATTAAAATACTCCTACTACAATGTTAAAACATTCTACATTGTGACATCATTAAAATACTCCTACTACAATGTTAAAACATTCTACATTGTGACATTATTTCATTGATATCATGAAACAACTCCTTCATGTATTTTCTGATGTTTGATCAGAGATCTTTTATTAGAGTATCTCTTGTCACATTGATTACAGCTATACGATTTCTCTCCTGTGTGTATTCTCTGGTGTACTTTTAGATTGCCAGATTGAACAAAACTCTTCCCACATTGATCACAGCTATAACGTTTCTCTCTTGTGTGTGTTATCTGGTGTGAAGTCAGCTGGCCAGATGAAGCAAAACTCTTCCCACATTGATCACAGCTATACGGTTTCTCTCCTGTGTGTGTTCTCTGGTGTCTAGTCAGAATGCTGGATGTATTAAAACTCTTCCCACATTGAGTACAGCTATAAAGTTTCTCTCCTGTGTGTGTTCTCTGGTGTGACATCAGGCTGCTTAGGCTAATAAAACTCATCTCACATTCATGACAGCTATATGGTTTATCTATTGTGTGTGTTCTCTGGTGTGATATCAGGTTGCTTAGCTGAGTAAAACTCTTCCCACATTGAGTACAGCTAAAAGGTTTCTCTCCTGTGTGTGTTCTCTGGTGCCTCTTCAGATTGCTAGATGTAAAAAAACTCTTCCCACACTGAGTACAACTATACGGTTTCTCTCCTGTGTGTGTTCTTTGGTGTACAATAAGATGGCAAGATGTATAAAAACTCTTCCCACATTCATCACAGCTATACGGTTTCTCTCGTTTCTCTCCTGTGTGTGTTCTCTGGTGTGATATCAGGGTGCTTAGCCGAGTAAAACTCTTCCCACATATACCACAGCTACAGATATAAGATTTCTCTCCTGTGTGTGTTCTCTGGTGTGATATCAGGCTGGTTGAATGACTAAAACTCTTCCCACATTGAGTACAGCTATAAGGTTTCTCTACTGTGTGGATTCTCTGATGAATTTTAATGCCTGCTGAGGAGGTGAATCTCTTCCCACCGTCAGAGCAGTGAGGTTTCTTCCCTGTGGATCTCTGATGGTGTTTCTTGAGGTGTTCTGATGTGGAGAGACTCTTCTCTGCCTTGTCAGCATCATGAGGTTGTTGAGGCTCCCCAGAGGACCCACGGTAGTCCCGTCTCTCTCCTGTGTGAACAACAAAGTCAGACAGATGGTTAAAGGCCCACAACAGCGGAAATCCACTGTAAAAAGTGATGCCAACAGCGTAACCATGAAGTTGTACAACAATTGACGTCTGTAATGAATGTTAAAATTATTTGACATTTGTCTTAAAATGAGCAAGAACAGTCATATTTTGTCTTGTTTTCACATTAGTAGTAACATCTAAGCTTGTAGACTTGAAATAAGTTATTCATGTTGTTGAAACTCTAAGCAGTGTGCCAGACGACTTTTGGTCTCCAATATAGGCCCCTTTCTGTGTTTAATACAATTGCGGCACGAGGGCGATGCAAATGCAATTTGGTTGTAGAAACTCCTCCCTGCTAATGAGGAAACCGCTAGTTATGGATGTAGTATATCTGGTAATGAGGAAACCACTAGTTATGGATGTAGTATATCTGGTAATGAGGAAACCACTAGTTATGGATGTAGTATATCTGGTAATGAGGACACCACTAGTTATGGATGTAGTATATCTGGTAATGAGGAAACCACTAGTTATGGATGTAGTATATCTGGTAATGAGGAAACCACTAGTTATGGATGTAGTATATCTGGTAATGAGGAAACCGCTATTTATGGATGTAGTATATCTGGTAATGAGGAAACCACTAGTTATGGATGTAGTATATCTTCTAATGAGGAAACCACTAGTTATGGATGTAGTATATCTGGTAATGAGGAAACCACTAGTTATGGATGTAGTATATCTGGTAATGAGGAAACCACTAGTTATGGATGTATTATATCTGCTAATGAGGAAACCACTAGTTATGGATGTAGTATATCTGGTAATGAGGAAACCACTAGTTATGGATGTAGTATATCTGGTAATGAGGAAACCACTAGTTATGGATGTAGTATATCTAGTAATGAGGAAACCACTAGTTATGGATGTAGTATATCTGGTAATGAGGAAACCACTAGTTATGGATGTAGTATATCTGCTAATGAGGAAACCACTAGTTATGGATGTAGTATATCTGCCTGGAGCAAAAATGGTGAGCAAAGCTTTTAGTTTTTCACAATGTATTCTGAATGTGAATGGGGGAAAACTCATGGGAGTAACCTCCATTTCCAGGTTGCTTATGAGTACATTTCACACTACTTTGGATTATAATTGTAAGGCTCGTTTGAATGTCCTGCTTAATATAATGTTTATGTCATCATCGCAAATCAACCGCTTTGTATTTAAAAAACACTTCAACCAGTAAAATGCTCTTTGTCTAGCTTTTCCATCAACCTGACAATGAGGGTTTGTACACTATTTGCCAAATTGGCCCATAACTTCACCTAACAACAAATATACCTGTAATGAACGAAGAAGCACTTTGGTTGTTATTGCATGACATACATAGTGTACTCTAGGACCCATAACAACAACACAGACCTACTGTAGGACCCATAACATTACCTAACAACAACATAGACCTACTGTAGGACCCATAACTTCACCAAATAACACAGACCTACTGTAGGACCCATAACATTACCTAACAATAACATAGACCTAATGTAGGACCCATAACTTCACCAAATATAGACCTACTGTAGGACCCAAAACATTACCTAACAATAACACAGACCTACTGTAGGACCCATAACTTCACCAAACATAGACCTACTGTAGGACCCATAACTTCACCTAACAACAACATAGACCTACTGTAGGACCCATAACTTCACCTAACATAGACCTACTGTAGAACCCATAACTTCACCTAACAACAACATAGACCTACTGTAGAACCCATAACTTCACCTAACAACAACAACATAGACCTATTGTAGGACCCATAACTTCACCTAACAATAACATAGACCTACTGTAGGACCCATTACTTCACCTAACAACAAATAAAAGGAAAATAGCTCTGTGTGTTGTACAATAGCCTATCCATCAAGGAACAGTTCTCTACACATTATGAGCTAAGTATCTCTGTGTCCAAACAGACTAACGAGAACCTACTGTAAATCAATCAGACAATAAAATTATAAGCATCAATTTGTTAGGGATGTTGGATCCAACGTGGAGCACGGCATAACTGTCTTTACCAGAGTAATGAATGAAGAAGCACTTTGGTTGTTGTTGCATGTGGTGATGTTTGTCATGTGACTGTCATTCAGAAAATGATTTCCTGGATCAGCTGATGATCGATGAACATGTGACTAACTAAACAGCTACAGTATTAAGAATTATGTGTAATTATTGAAGAACCACATTAATGACAGTATCCATTTGGGTGTTGTCAATAAAGTTAAGGGGACTTTCGGTTAGAACCATTGGATTTAGCAAACTCTTAAATTATTTAGAATTTCTGTGCCCATGAAAACTGTTTTCCCACCGTAATATAAGGAAACTAAATGTTACGTAGGTAGAGTGCATTTCAGAGATCTGAATACAAAAAACTGTAGGAACAGGACAATAACCTAAACCACAAGGCCAAATCTACACTGGAGGAGGAAACCAAGATGACATTGAATGTTCCTGAGTGGCCTAGTTACAGTTTGGACTTAAATCATCTTGAAAGTCTATGGAAAGACTTGAAAATGGCTTTCTAGCAATGATCAACAACCAACTTGACAGAACAGGAAGGATTTAAAAAAGAATAATGAATATTCACATGAAGATCAGTCTCCTATTGGATGACATCACGACTTCCCATCAAGCCCTTGAAGGCCTTACTATGACATCACTCACTCCTTCTAGTTTGCAGTTGTCTAAAAAAACACTATTTTGCTCAAAACATTTATTTGTTTCCCTTTAGTGTGTTTATACTTTACTGTATTTATATATAACTTTCAACAGGAAACGTTTATTTTATTTTTTTTAATCACTGGAGGACGTCATGAACAATTCATACATTTTCTTTCTCACCTTTATTTAACCAGCTGAGAACAAGCTCTCATTAACAAATGCAACCTGGCCAAGATAAAGCACAGCAGTGCCACAAAAACAACAGAGTTGGGATAAACAAAAGTACAATAACACAATAGAAACATCTATATACAGTGTGTGCAAATGGAGTACAGAGGCAATAAAGGCAATAAGGCAATAAATAGGGCGTAGTAGCAAAGTAATTACAATTTAGCATATTAACACTGGAGTGATAGATGTGCAGATGATGATGTGCAAGTAGAATATATGTGACTGTAACATATATAACATATATAATATATAAATACTGGTGTGAGCAAAAAAAGTAAATAAAAACATGGGGATGAGGTCAGCATTGGATGGGCTACTTACAGATGGGCTGTGTACAGCTGCAGTGATCGGTAAGCTGCTCAGATAGTTGATTCTTAAAGCTAGTGAGGGAGATATAAGTCTCCAACTTCAGCGATTTTTGCAATTCGTTCCAGTCATTGGCAGCAGAGAACTGGAAGGAAAGGCGGCCAAAGTAGGTGTTGGCTTTGGGGATGACCAGTGAGATATACTTCCTGGAGCATACTTCTCTGCTGCCAATGACTGGAACGAACTACAAAAATCTCTGAAACTGGAAACACTTATCTCCCCCACTAGCTTTAAGCACCAGCTGTCAGAGGAGCTCACAGATTACTGCACCTGTACATAGCCCATCTTTAATTTAGCCCAAACAACTACCTCTTCCCCTACTGTATTTATTTATTCATTTTGCTCCTTTGCACCCCAGTATTTCTACTTTGCACATTCTTCCACTGCAAATCTACCATTCCAGTGTTTTACTTGCTATATTGTATTTACTTTGCCACCATGGACTTTTTTTGCATTTACCTCATTTGCTCACATTGTATATAGACTTATTTTTCTACTGTATTATTGACTGTATGTTTGTTACACTCCATGTGTAACTCTGTGTTTTTGTATGTGTGTAACGGGCTTCCTCCTCCTCTTCATACGAAGAGGAGGAGTAGTGATTCGACCAAAATGCAGCGTGGTTATGTGACATAATGATTTATTAAACAAGACGAAGACGAAACGAAATACACTTGATAAACTACAAAACAAATAAACGATGTAGACAGACCTGGACCCGAACTTACATACAACGTGAAGAACGCATGAACCAGGAAACAGACTACATAAAACGAACGAACAAACAAACAAAAACCGGAACAGTCCCGTGTGGCGTAACATACAGACACTGACACAGGAGACAATCACCCACAAACAAACAGTGAGAACAACCTACCTTAATATGACTCTCAATCAGAGGAAACATCAAACACCTGCCTCTAATTGAGAGCCATACCAGGCAACCCAAAACCAACATAGAAACAGAAAACATAGACTGCCCACCCAAAACTCACGCCCTGACCATCAAACACATACAAAACAACAGAAAACAGGTCAGGAACGTGACAATGTGTCGAACTGCTTTGCTTTATCTTGGCCAGGTCGCAATTGTAAATGAGAACTTGTTCTCAACTTGCCTACCTGGTTAAATAAAGGTGAAATAAATAAATAAAATAGATCAGCAACGGTGGCTTGCAAACAGTGGATAGTAAGTAGCCCACCTTTGGAATAACTATGTATAGTTATAACTGTAGTATCCAGTATAACTGTAGTATCCTGTATAACTGTAGTATCCTGTATAACTGTAGTATCCTGTATAACTATGTATAGTTATAACTGTAGTATCCTGTATAACTGTAGTATCCTGTATAACTATGTATAGTTATAACTGTAGTATCCTGTATAACTGTAGTATCCTGTATAACTGTGTATAGTTATAACTGTAGTATCCTGTATAACTGTAGTATCCTGTATAACTGTAGTATCCTGTATAACTGTAGTATCCTCTATAACTGTAGTATCCTGTATAACTGTAGTATCCTGTATAACTATGTATAGTTATAACTGTAGTATCCTGTATAACTGTAGTATCCTGTATAACTGTAGTATCTTGTATAACTATGTATAGTTATAACTGTAGTATCCTGTATACCTATGTATAGTTATAACTGTAGTATCCTGTATAACTGTAGTATCCTGTATAACTATGTATAGTTAAAACTGTAGTATCCTGTATAACTGTAGTATCCTGTATAGCTGTAGTATATAACTGTAGTATCCAGTATAACTGTAGTATCCTGTATAACTGTGTATAGTTATAACTGTAGTATCCTGTATAACTGTAGTATCCTGTATAACTGTGTATAGTTATAACTGTAGTATCCTGTATAACTGTAGTATCCTGTATAACCATGTATAGTTATAACTGTAGTATCCTGTATAACTGTAGTATCCTGTATAACGGTAGTATCCTGTATAACTGTAGTATCCTGTATAACTGTAGTATCCTGTATAACTGTAGTATCCTGTATAACTATGTATAGTTAAAACTGTAGTATCCTGTATAACTGTAGTATCCTGTATAGCTGTAGTATCCAGTATAACTGTAGTATCCAGTATAACTGTAGTATCCTGTATAACTGTGTATAGTTATAACTGTAGTATCCTGTATAACTGTAGTATCCTGTATAACTGTGTATAGTTATAACTGTAGTATCCTGTATAACTGTAGTATCCTGTATAACCATGTATAGTTATAACTGTAGTATCCTGTATAACTGTAGTATCCTGTATAACTGTAGTATCCTGTATAACGGTAGTATCCTGTATAACTGTAGTATCCTCTATAACTGTAGTATCCTCTATAACTGTAGTATCCTCTATAACTGTAGTATCCTGTATAACTGTAGTATCCTGTATAACTATGTATAGTTATAACTGTAGTATCCTGTATAGCTGTAGTATCCTGTATAACTGTAGTATCCTGTATAACTATGTATAGTTATAACTGTAGTATCCTGTATAACTGTAGTATTCTGTATAACTGTAGTATCCTGTATAACTGTAGTATCCTGTATAACTGTAGTATCCTGTATAACTATGTATAGTTATAACTGTAGTATCCTGTATAACTGTAGTATCCTGTATAACTGTAGTATCCTGTATAACTGTAGTATCCTGTATAACTGTAGTATCCTGTATAGCTGTAGTATCCTGTATAACTGTAGTATCCTGTATAACTATGTATAGTTATAACTGTAGTATCCTGTATAACTGTAGTATCCTGTATAACTGTGTATAGTTATAACTGTAGTATCCTGTATAACTGTAGTATCCTGTATAACTATGTATAGTTATAACTGTAGTATCCTGTATAACTGTAGTATCCTGTATAACTATGTATAGTTATAACTGTAGTATCCAGTATAGTCTGGGAGGAGGTGAAACCACTCAGGCTTATTTGATGTGATCTAATGTTTTGATCATCTAGTTTCTTACAAGCATTCAGTCACCAAAGGGGGTTCGGTCATTCCTTTGTTAATATACTGTCTCATTGACAAAAATATTTTGGATTATTTGTTTACATCATTCCTTTGTCTCGACCCAGTACACAGTAAACGTACCGAGGTTCTAATGTTGCCAAGGAGACACATTTGATTATTTATTTACAGTTTGGAGGGCTGGGGGTCTGACATCAAGGAGACACATTGTATTATTTATTCAGTTTGGAGGGTTGGGGGTCTGACATCCAGGATACACATTTGATTATTTATTTCAGTTTGGAGAGTTGGGGGTCTGACATCCAGGATACACATTTTAGTTCTAATGGTGCCGTTCTGTTATTCTTTTCAGCTTCTTTTTCCAAGCATCTTACATTACTCTGAGACTAGTTATCCTGGGATCTTACATTACTCTGAGACTAGTTATCCTGGGATCTTACATTACTCTGAGACTAGTTATCCTGGGATCTTACATTACTCTGAGACTAGTTATCCTGGGGAATAGTTTCAATATATTTGCAAAAAATCTAAACCTGTTTTTGCTTTGGCATAATGGGGTATTGTGATACATTTTAGAATAAAACACACAGACTAAGGAGACCAGGGATGGTAGGGCCACAGACTAAGGAGACCAGGGATGGTAGTGGAGCATAGACTAAGGAGACCAGGGATGGTAGTGGAGCACAGACTAAGGAGACCAGGGATGGTAGTGGAGCACAGACTAAGGAGACCAGGGATGGTAGTGGAGCACAGACTAAGGAGACCAGGGATGGTAGTGGAGCACAGACTAAGGAGACCAGGGATGGTAGTGGAGCACAGACTAAGGAGACCAGGGATGGTGTTTGACATGAGTTCTTTTCCATAAAGGAACACACCGGTCCTTCCTCCTCTATGAATGTTCCTAGGCCGTCATTGTCTGAAATATATATTTATTTTTTAATGTAAAAACCCAAAAGGTTATCTTGTGAATATTAGCAGTACAGTAGTAATGGAGGACAAGGGTCCCCCTCTCCTTTCTGTCTCTCCAAAAAACACTTGACGCAACCGTGGGACCTTTTTATTCCAAATTTAAGTAGATAGATAGTAGCTGTCTATGAAAAAATATATACTGGTTGTTGGATTCCTAATGTCTACTCAAAAGGTAGGAAGAAGTTTGGTCCTAATTGGATGTTGAACACTATATATATAGAATATTATTTGAATCATATAAATCAAAAGGGCCAATCAAATCGCTTCATTTCCTCAGAGATCAAATTACATTTCAAGTTGCTGAAATGACATGGAATGCCTCAGCTGTTTTTCCTACGTCTGTAGCAGCAGTTGGAATTTCCAGTGTTCCATCCCTGTGATTGGGTAGGGTAACTCCTACAGGTTAGTAAAGAGGCCAGGTAATATGGGAGTTGGACTGTACCTAAGTACAGCCCTTAGCCGTGGTATATTGGCCTAACCCCTGAGGTGCCTTATTGCTATTATAAACAGGTTACCAAGGTAATTAGAGCAGTAAAAATAAATGTTTTGACATACCTGTGGTATACGGGCCTAATTGCTTAAATAAACGATATATACTCCCCTACGTATTTATTCAGACAGGGAAGAGTGACTCTATACTCCAGAATTTTAGATATGAGATCAAATGTTTCATATGAGACAGCACAGAACGTCACCTTTTATTTGAGGGTATTTTCAGGGTATCTGTTCTACCATTTAGAAATAAAATGACTTCATGTATCTAGTCTCTCACATTTGAATGCGTAATAAGTATTTGGCCAAAATTCACTTATATGTGTATTGAAGTAGTCATAAGTTTAGTATTTGGTCTCACATTCCTATAACATAATAACTATATCAAGCTTGTGACTCTACAAACATGTTGGATGCATTTGCAGTTTTTGCGTTTCAGATGATGTTGTACCCAACAGAAATGAACGGTAAATAATGTATCGTGTCATACGAGTCACACAAGAATAGAATATGTTTCTGAACACTTGTATATTAATGTGGATGCTAACACGATTAGGGATAATCATGAATGGATCATAAATAATAATGAGTGAGAAAGGTAGAGCCATACCCCTCATACCTCTAAAAAATGTGAACCTCCCCTGTTATTGGTCATTAAACGCTTCAGTGTCCTAATAAACAGATAGGGGAGTGTAGCCGAGGGTAGAGGAGAAGGCGGAAACTTTTCAGTTCCTCGGCGTACACATCACAGACTAACTGAAATGGTCAGACAGTGTAGTGAAGAAGGTGCAACAGCGTCTCTTCAACCTCATGAGGCTGAAGAAATAAAATGTCATTTCATTAACGTCTGCTAACCATGTGTATGTGACCAATAACACTTGATTTGGTACTTAAACGTTGTATATCTCCACTGTCCTCATGAACAGATAGGGGAGAGTAGCTTGAAGGAATGGAACAACTCTAATTCAGTCTCCACTGTCCTAA
The DNA here is from genome assembly GCF_045679555.1 of Salvelinus alpinus. Taxonomy (NCBI): domain Eukaryota; kingdom Metazoa; phylum Chordata; class Actinopteri; order Salmoniformes; family Salmonidae; genus Salvelinus; species Salvelinus alpinus. The sequence continues at coordinate 114,359,969 of NC_092087.1, read as the reverse complement.
TGAACAGATAGGGGAGAGTAGCTGAGGGCATGAAGGAATGGAACAACTAATTCAGTCTCCACTGTCCTAATGAACAGATAGGGGAGAGTAGGGGAGGGCTTGAAGGAATGGAACAACTAATTCAGTCTCCACTGTCCTAATGAACAGATAGGGGAGAGTAGCTTGAAGGAATGGAACAACTCTAATTCAGTCTCCACTGTCCTAATGAACAGATAGGGGAGAGTAGGGGAGGGCTTGAAGGAATGGAACAACTCTAATTCAGTCTCCACTGTCCTAATGAACAGATAGGGGAGAGTAGGGGAGGGCTTGAAGGAATGGAACAACTCTAATTCAGTCTCCACTGTCCTAATGAACAGATAGGGGAGAGTAGCTGAGGGCTTGAAGGAATGGAACAACTAATTCAGTCTCAACTGTCCTAATGAACAGATAGGGGAGAGTAGCGGAGGGTTTGAAGGAATGGAACAACTCTAATTCATAGACAGAGCTGTGGATGCATGGACCGACCATGAGATCAAAATGATCGTTTTAAATACGTTTTGAGTCAAATACAGTGTTTGTTTACATTTGCATTGTTTACACACAACGGAGCTTTACGAGCTTATATTTGGGGTTCTGGTGAGGAGCACATTTCAGTGCAATGCCCCTTTGGCTTTAAAACCACACATTAGTTCAACAACTGCAGAGTTTCTGGCTGTGTTTTTAAGACAGTACTCACTGGTGTTAATCAGATCTTCAGTCTCCTCTTCCTCTCCCTCTTCATCTCTCCAAACGTCTTCCTCCTCCTCTTTTATTGAGATAGCCTCCTCTTCCACTCCAAAAGGTTCTTCCTCTTCTTTAAACGTGATACTGATAGCCTCCTCTTCCTCCTCTTTCATTCTGAAAGCTTCTTCCTCTCCTTTTACGGAAACATCCTCCTCTTCCCCCTCTTCTTTCACGACAACGTTCAGCCACAGACCCTCTTTCTCCGTCCAGCAGACCTCTTCTTTAGCAGGAGGAGAGTAGCTTGGAGAGCTCATGGTGGGCTAGCTAGCATTGACGATTAGCTTAGGTTCAGTATAATCAACAAATGTGTAAATTGAGCAAACAAGTTACGCTTAAGTTAAATAGTAGATATGTAAAGAGGATTGTGTTAAAAACACCGAGATCAATAATGGTCCAAAGAGCTTCAATGTTTTCGGTTGTATGTTGGATACCAGGCTACGGAGGTGGTTGAATGAGTCAGCATCCGTGTTGTTGAAACAGCTTCCGGTGTCGTGTAGTCCACTAGATATGACGTCACCATCTGAAGACGCATATCGCCGTCAGCTGACTGGAATGAGTAACGCAGTTTAGAAAAATATTCACTACATTGTTTATTAATTTAAAGATGAGCAAATATGTTTTGTCTGACTTCTTACAGCCAATACTTTCGTCTATGCAGACCTGTAGCTACATGTGAATATGTACATTATGAATATATAATGGTAGAATAGTTCCGTGTCGCACAGTTGGTAAAGCATGGCGCACGCAACGCCAGGGTTGTTGGTTTGATATGAGTCTGCTTAATTAATAACATTTTAATAAATTAATACCTAGTTAAGGATTTAACTCCAATCCTGACAATATAATGTCAGTTGTCAGTTGTGGCTGCTTTGCCTGATGTATTGTTGTCTCTACCTTCTTCCTCTTTGTGCTGTTGTCTGTGGCCAATAATGTTTGTACAATGCTTTGTGCTTCTACCATGTTGTTGTCATGTTGTGCTGCTACCATGTTGTTGTCATGTTGTGCTGCTACCATGTTGTTGTCATGTTGTTGTCATGTTGTTCTGCTACCATGTTGTTGTCATGTTGTGCTGCTACCATGTTGTTGTCATGTTGTTGTCATGTTGTGCTGCTACCATGTTGTTGTCATGTTGTGCTGCTACCATGTTGTTGTCATGTTGTGCTGCTACCATGTTGTTGTCATGTTGTGCTGCTACCATGTTGTTGTCATGTTGTTGTCATGTTGTTCTGCTACCATGTTGTTGTCATGTTGTTGTCATGTTGTTCTGCTACCATGTTGTTGTCATGTTGTGCTGCTACCATGTTGTTGTCATGTTGTTGTCATGTTGTGCCTCTACCATGTTGTTGTCATGTTGTGCTGCTACCATGTTGTTGTCATGTTGTGCTGCTGTCATGTTGTGCTGCTACCATGTTGTTGTCATGTTGTTGTCATGTTGTGCTGCTACCATGTTGTCATGTTGTGCTGCTACCATGTTGTTGTCATGTTGTGCTGCTGTCATGTTGTTGTCATGTTGTGCTGCTACCATGTTGTTGTCATGTTGTGCTGCTGTCATGTTGTTGTCATGTTGTTCTGCTACCATGTTGTTGTCATGTTGTGCTGCTACCATGTTGTTGTCATGTTGTGCTGCTGTCATGTTGTTGTCATGTTGTGCTGCTACCATGTTGTTGTCATGTTGTGCTGCACATTAAAAACACCATTATGTTGGATATAAAACACCATCATGTTGGATATAAAACACCAGCATGTTGGACATTAAAAACACCATCATGTTGGACATTAAAAACACCAGCATTATTCCCATGCATAATAGAGTGTGTTTTTTAACCTTTATTTAACTAGGCAAGTCAGTTAAGAACACATTCTTATTTACAATGAAGGCCCACCAGAAGGCAAAAGCCCTCCTGCGGGGACGGGGACTAGGATTAAAAATGAATAAAAATATAGGATAAAACACACATCACGACAAGAGAGACACCACACTACATAAAGAGACCTAAGACAACAACATAGCAAGGCAGCAACACATGACAACATGGCAGAAGCACAACATGGTAGCAGCACAAAACATGGTACAAACATTATTGGGCACAGACAACAGCACAAAGGTAGAGACAGCAATACATCACACGAAGCAGCCTCAACTGTCAGTAAGAGTGTCCATGATTGAGTCTTTGAATGAAGATATAAAACTGTCCAGTTTTACTGTTTTCTGCAGCTCGTTCCAGTTGCTAGACATTGAATTGACGTCTCTGTTGAAGGTTGTAGGTCTTCCAGCAGGACAACAACCCTAAACTCAAATCAAATCTGGAGTGTTCTGTTCTGGAGTGGCCAGCGAAGAGTGCTGGAGCCTCATGTATCAATATTGTGTAGAAACTATTATATATATTATATATATATATATTCCAAATACTACTTTCGAATGGAATTTAGAATGTTTGTAGGCATAGAAAAGGTGTGATTTGTCAAACAACCCTACGAGTGTCACAGCACACTGGTAGGAGATAACCATTAATAAAATACAAATTGTTCTGAGCTTCAGTGCTACTGCACCACCTTGGCTATTTGCATTTCGAAATGCCCCTAATTAACCATATATGGTCAAAATCATCCCTTTGATAAAGCCCACGGGGGAAATATACAACACCATACCATGAAATATGACACAATCAACAACAAAAAAAGCGATGAAAAAATAAAACTTTTCAGAGACTGAAATAGAGGTGCTCGTGTCAAAGTTTGAGTACAACTTGAGTACAGCTTTAATTTGTCTCCGTTGTGGCTTAACCAATAAGAACACAGAGAGATTAACCAATAAGAACACAGAGAGATTAACCAGTAAGAACACAGAGAGATTAACCAGTAAGAACACAGAGAGAGGACTATTATAACTCAAGTTGCTTTAGCAAGAAGGTAAATATACGTTGAATGAGTAGACAACACTCCCCAAAAAGCCATCCACCCTCAACAGCTTCCTCCTGTAAGGGTATAGGCAACACACTGCTGTTCTGCAGAACTGAATGAGTCGTGAGTCGTGGCCACACATTCAGCAGCATCTTCTGCTCATATTTCTTCTGCTCACATATCTCATAAGTCAAAGAAACCCCTCTTTGACTTCAACCTGTTGTGTGATGTCGTATATGGCAGTGTGGCAAAATGTTCCAACAGAGCAGATCAGACATCTCTCCTTCCATTTCAAAATGTATTATCTCTTAGTCTTTTAACAGTATTTACACAATGGATTACCTTTCACACGTGCCTCTAATGTAACAAATTACTGGACTTTATACAGATTGTAATCGTTAGAAATGCATTGATGCGGTCAAATTATATATAGCCTGTCAAGATATGGAAATACAATGAAAACTAAAAATATTTTCCTTATTACTCTCACAATGTCAGACAGACGTTCTGGATCATACAAGACAAGGCTCCTGTTTCTATGAGCTGTTCTAGCAGGCTACTTACTTATATAATAATTTACATTTTGCAAATAATATAATGAACAACATCACAGGGTTGACATTTTGCATCCAATCAATCGAGGCTCATAAGAAAAAAATATATACATATTTTAAAATATTTGATCTGATTTTAGACATGATCAGGTCTCCAGATAAAAAACAAAAGCAAAAGTAATTTTTTTTTTTTTATGATTTCATATAAACAATACGATTTCATTTGGCATGAACAAAAACACAAATTCTCAGTCAAAAATATAAGTCAGAACACAGCCTCTCTATTCTCTCATGTGATTTCAGGTCCTCTGACTGGGAAAATGTCTTTCCACAATGAGAGCAGTGGTATGTCTTCTCCTGTGTATGTATCCTCTGATGTGATTTCAGGTTCCCCAACTGAGTAAAACTCTTTCCACAGTGGGAGCATTGGTAGGGCTTTTCTCCTGTGTGTGTCCTCTCATGCTTTGTCAGGCCTTCTAACCACCTAAAACTCTTTCCACAGTGAGAACAGTGGTAGGACTTTTCTCCTGTGTGTATTCTCTCATGTGACTTCAGGCTTCCTAACCAGGTAAAAGTAATTCCACAGTGGGAGCAGCGGTAAGGCTTCTCTCCAGAGTGTATTCTCTTATGTATTTTCAGGCTCCCTAACTGACTAAAACTGTTTCCACACTGGGGACATTGGAAAGGCTTTTCTCCTGTGTGTGTCCTCTCATGCTCTTTTAGGTTTCGTAACTTAGTAAAACTCTTTCCGCAGTGGGAGCAGTGATGTCCTTTGGCTGGTTTGGGCGTCTCTGGGTCTGGTTCCCCTGAAGGACTCTTCCTGCTGTCAGAGGGAGAGTCTGGTCTTTCTCCTGCCAAAGACAAACATATTATTTAGTTAAACAGAGGCCTGAATGAAACCTCCACATGATAAAACTGTCTTCCTATGAGGTTTAATCTAGACTAGATCCCCCCCCCCTACATTCCTCAATAACACAAGGTCAGTTTTCACAACATTACACCATTAAACGTAAACTTGGTGAGATTAAAAAAATTAAAAAAAATGATGTAGAGCTCCAAATCTAATCTTGTTCTCATGGGTGTCATGTTTTGGTCGAAAAATGTACTAAATGGTCATAAAATGTACATTCCGACCTCCAAGTTGAACCACAAAGATGGTTGGAGGTCCACACATCAGAGAATGTTGAACTTGAATGGGAATATCAGTTGTTTTAAATTATACTGTCAACCCTCCATAAGAAACCTGTTGGAAATCCTAAAAATTAAACAGAATAGAGAGGACCATTCAAGTTGACATTCAACGGTTGGACGGACCGGCGGCCATCTTTGTGGAAGTAATTAGAAGTTAAAATGTAAATTTCATTACAATTTCAATGATGTTGTCACGACTTCTACCGAAGGTAACTCCTCTCCCTGTTCGGGCGGCGCTCGGCGGTCGGCGTCGCCGGTTTACTAGCCGCCACCAATCCCTTTTTCCTTTTCTGTTTGTTTTGTCTGTGATCCTTTTCACACCTGGTTTCATTTGCGTTTATTTCTGTGTGTATATAGGGCACCTGTTGCCTGCCTTAGTTCGTGCGGGATTAAGCTTGTGTGTATTTGCGCTCGATTATATGTGATGTTTGTTGTTTTCACTATTACGCACGTGTATGTAAAGTGTCGGAACTGTGTTTGTTCCTCCGTGCGTTTGCACGAGTTTCTGAATATCGAGAGCGTAGTTTTTTGGATTTTCGTCTGTGCCATTTTTGTATTGGTGGACTATATGATTAAACACGCTTCTCAGATATCCCTGCGCTCCTGCGCCTGACTCCTACAGTGGTCTGAAGCAGAGGTGCAAAGTACTTAAGTAAAAATACTTTAAAGTACTACCTAAGTACTTTTCCTTGACATCCAAAAGTACTCGTTACATTTTGAATGCTTAGCAGGACAGAAAAATGGTCCAATTCACACACTTATCAAGAGAACATCCCTGATCATCCTTACTGCATCTGATCTGACAAATACATTGTTTGTAAATGACGCCTGAGTGTTGGAGTGCCCCTGGCTATCCGTAAAATAACAAAACAAGAACATTGTGCGGTCAGGTATGCTTAATATAAGGAATGTGAAATTATTAATACTTTTACTTTTTATACTTAAAATTATATTTTAGGGATTACATTTACATTTGATACTTAAGTATATATATATTTTTTTAAATGACTTTTACTCGAGTAGTATTTTACTCTGTGACTTTTACTCGAGTCATTTTCTATTAAGGTATCTTTACTTTTACTCTAGTATGACAGTTGGGTACTTTTTCCACCACTGGTCTGAAGGGTCCATTCTATGAATTCTATGTGTATAATTGAAATGACACCCACCCTGTATTCAACCGATGGCAGGCAAGACTCAAAAACCTCAGATGATGTAAAGTAGGGTCTAAACTACAACATGTGCAAACAAGGAGTTTGCATGTTTTTAGATAATTGATGTTAAAAGGTTAAAAATGTAATAATAAAAAATAAAAAAAATGGATTATAAAACTATAAAATTATAAAACTGTTTAACAACCCTTTTTGTTTTTCAATGATATCAAACTCAACCGTTTGTCTATTCCAGTGATTAAAACATGGATGTCTCATGGTCTGGTGGGGAATAGAAAACGGGTCAACTTTGAACATTAAAAAAAAAAAATGTAACCTTTATTTAACTAGGCAAGTCAGAACAAATTCTTATTTTTAATGAAGGCCTACCCGGGGAACAGTGGGTTAACTGCCTTGTTCAGGCGCAGAACGACAGATTTTCACCTTGTCAGCTCGAGGATTCGATCTTGCAATCTTTTGGTTACTAGTCCAATGCTCTAACCACTAGGCTACCTGCCGCTACCTGCCGCCCCCCACATTTCCTGAATGTTTTGCCATTCAGGTCCAAAAAGTAATTTTCTGACCACTTCTTCCATGGGCAAACATCTATGGACACACTATGGATACTCTATGCACACAGGGCTAGGCTACATCCTCTATATCTACAACAGGGCTAGGCTACATCCTCTATATCTACAACAGGGCTAGGCTACATCCTCTATATCTACAACAGGGCTAGGCTACATCCTCTATATCTACAACAGGGCTAGGCCACATCCTCTATATCTACAACAGGGCTAGGCCACATCCTCTATATCTACAACAGGGCTAGGCCACATCCTCTATATCTACAACAGGGCTACGCTACATCCTCTATATCTACAACAGGGCTAGGCTACTGAGACCTCAGTAAAAGATGTCAAAAAATACAAGTTTTCCATTTCAATTTATAAAACGGGTCATATCATTAAAAAGTACCAAGAATCCATGTGAATTGTTTGAAGAGGATGCTATATCGTTACAAATGATATATGTATAAAAATAAGCTGGATCAGAAAGGCTACTTTTGAGATTGTCAAAAATGTATATATAAAAATAGATCTCAGAATCTAGACTCTATATATTAGAGCACACTATAAGGAGTATAATGACTCCAAGATGTTGTCTGTATCATGTAGGGGTCAGAGGTCATGGGGTCTGACAGTATGATGACTAGATGTTGTCTGTATCATGTAGGGGTCAGAGGTCATGGGGTCTGACAGTATAATGACTAGATGTTGTCTGTATCATGTAGGGGTCAGAGGTCATGGGGTCTGACAGTATAATGACTAGATGATGTCTGTATCATGTAGGGGTCAGAGGTCATGGGGTCTGACAGTATAATGACTAGATGTTGTCTGTATCATGTAGGGGTCAGAGGTCATGGGGTCTGACAGTATAATGACTAGATGTTGTCTGTATCATGTCGGGGTCAGAGGTCATGGGGTCTGACAGTATAATGACTAGATGTTGTCTGTATCATGTAGGGGTCAGAGGTCATGGGGTCTGACAGTATAATGACTAGATGTTGTCTGTATTATGTAGGGGTCAGAGGTCATGGGGTCTGACAGTATAATGACTAGATGTTGTCTGTATCATGTCGGGGTCAGAGGTCATGGGGTCTGACAGGAGACATGTATAGGTCTAAAAAGGTCCTAAAATGGCCACTTTTATCATGGTTTTCTCAAACATGGTTTGTGTTACAAATGTAAAAAACATACCGAACATACTTCCTCCAATGAGGTTTCTATGAGAGAATTGCCAAAACAATATATTCTGAGATACGAAAAATATTTTCAGCCCACGTTGGCATGGAATCACTCTCCAGTGTAATACAATGTAATTTGAGTCATGATAAGAGCAAGTCCATTCTGTGAGACATTAAAGATGTGATTTTGCGTGTAAATCCATTGTTAAGGTTTTGTTGGTGACCCGCTCTTTGGTGGTATACACATCTTACAGTGTAGTTATCAATTCCTACATTAAATAATAACATATTCAAGCATCAACATTAAGTAGAACGCTGCTTTAAAACCACGCATTAGTTCATCAATAGTTTGTGCTCCTGTTTTTAAGACAGTACTTACTGGTCTTAATCAGATCTCCTGTCTCCTCCTCCTGTTCTTGTTCTTCCTTCTCCTCCTCCAATGTGACAGTCATCTCTTCCTCTTTCACTCCAAAAACTGCATCATCCTCTTCTTTTACTGTAACATCCTCCTCCTCTTTCATCCTGAACGCGTCTTCCTCTTCTTTCACTGTAACGTCTTTCTCTTCTTCGTTCACGGTAACAGCCTCACCATCTACTTCTTGTTTTACTGTAACAGCCTCCTCTTCCTCCTCCTCTTTCACGAGAACTTCTTTCTCCGTCCAGTAGACGTCCTCTTCTGTAGCAGGAGGAGAGTAGCTTAGTGAACTCATGGTCGGGGATGTTGGATAGCTAGCTAGCGTTCGTTAGCCTAGTGATAGGCTAATTTATCAAGCCAGCTACCTAACAACGTATATATGAAATTAAATGGGGAAACTAGCTAGCTATAAGACATACGTATTTTTAAAACACAGGTGCAACTATACAACGACTATTTTGTCTAGAAAGGTGGTGAGGTGGCTGACTAGCTGCTGTTGTTGTTGTTGTTGACGAAGAAACGTCCCGTCCACTAGATTATACGTCACACTAGCAGTGTCGCCTGAAAGACGCACATCGCCTTCTGCCGACTGGAGTGCGTCACGCTTTTGAGAGAAATGTTTATTTTATTTCCAGACAAAAAAAATCTATTAAAAAAAAAAATGTCTTTCATCAAATAATAATAAAATAATGTGCGGCAAGTAGCCTAACGGTTATAACGGTTATAACGGTTTGAATACCAGAGTTGAACAGGAAAACATCTGAAAGATCAGTTGATGTGTCCTTGAGCAATGGCTGACCCTGTAAAACAACACATTACACTGCACCTATCATACTACTATGGCTGACCCTGTAACACAACACATTACACTGCACCTATCATACTACTATGGCTGACCCTGTAACACAACACATTACACTGCACCTATCATACTACTATGGCTGACCCTGTAACACAACACATTACACTGCACCTATCATACTACTATGGCTGACCCTGTAACACAACACATTACACTGCACCTATCATACTACTATGGTTGACCCTGTAACACAACACATTACACTGCACCTATCATACTACTATGGTTGACCCTGTAAAACAACACAACACATTACACTGCACCTATCATACTACTATGGCTGACCCTGTAACACAACACCTATCATACTACTATGGCTGACCCTGTAACACAACACATTACACTGCACCTATCATACTACTATGGCTGACCCTGTAACACAACACATTACACTGCACCTGTCATACTACAATGACTGACCCTGTAACACAACACATTACACTGCACCTATCATACTACTATGGCTGACCCTGTAACACAACACATTACACTGCACCTATCATACTACTATGGCTGACCCTGTAACACAACACATTACACTGCACCTATCATACTACTATGGCTGACCCTGTAACACAACACATTACACTGCACCTATCATACTACTATGGTTGACCCTGTAAAACAACACAACACATTACACTGCACCTATCATACTACTATGGCTGACCCTGTAACACAACACCTATCATACTACTATGGCTGACCCTGTAACACAACACATTACACTGCACCTATCATACTACTATGGCTGACCCTGTAACACAACACATTACACTGCACCTGTCATACTACAATGACTGACCCTGTAACACAACACATTACACTGCACCTATCATACTACTATGGCTGACCCTGTAACACAACACATTACACTGCACCTGTCATACTACAATGGCTGACCCTGTAACACAACACATTACACTGCACCTATCATACTACTATGACTGACCCTGTAAAACAACACCTATCATACTACAATGGCTGACCCTGTAAAACAACACATTACACTGCACCTATCATACTACTATGTCTGACCCTGTAACACAACACATTACACTGCACCTGTCATACTACAATGGCTGACCCTGTAACACAACACATTACACTGCACCTATCATACTACTATGGCTGACCCTGTAACACAACACATTACACTGCACCTATCATAATACTATGGCTGACCCTGTAAAACAACACATTACACTGTACCCATCATACTACTATGTCTGACCCTGTAACACAACACCTATCATACTACTATGACTGACCCTGTAACACAACACATTACACTGTACCCATCATACTACTATGTCTGACCTTGTAACACAACACATTTCACTGCACCTGTCATACTACAATGGCTGACCCTGTAACACAACACATTACACTGCACCTATCATACTACTATGGCTGACCCTGTAACACAACACATTACACTGCACCTATCATACTACTATGGCTGACCCTGTAACACAACACCTATCATACTACTATGACTGACCCTGTAACACAACACCTATCATACTACTATGGCTGACCCTGTAAAACAACACATTACACTGTACCCATCATACTACTATGTCTGACCTTGTAACACAACACATTTCACTGCACCTGTCATACTACAATGGCTGACCCTGTAACACAACACATTTCACTGCACCTATCATACTACTATGGCTGACCCTGTAAAACAACACATTACACTGCACCTATCATACTACTATGGCTGACCCTGTAAAACAACACCTATCATAATACTATGGCTGACCCTGTAACACAACACCTATCATACTACTATGGCTGACCCTGTAACACAACACATTACACTGCACCTATCATACTACTATGTCTGACCCTGTAAAACAACACCTATCATACTACTATGGCTGACCCTGTAACACAACACCTATCATACTACTATGGCTGACCCTGTAACACAACACATTACACTGCACCTATCATACTACTATGGCTGACCCTGTAACACAACACCTATCATACTACTATGGCTGACCCTGTAACACAACACATTACACTGCACCTATCATACTACTATGGCTGACCCTGTAACACAACACCTATCATACTACTATGGCTGACCCTGTAACACAACACATGACACTGCACCTGTCATACTACAATGGCTGACCCTGTAAAACAACACATTATACTGCACCTATCATACTACTATGTTCTCTGTAGTGCTGTGGTGCAGAGGGTTCTCTGTAGTGTTGTGGTGCAGAGGGGTTCTCTATAGTGCTGTAGTGCAGAGGGTTCTCTGTAGTGCTGTGGTGCAGAGGGTTCTCTGTAGTGCTGTGGTGCAGAGGGTTCTCTGTAGTGCTGTAGTGCAGAGGGTTCTCTGTAGTGCTGTGGTGCAGAGGGGTTCTCTGTAGTGCTGTAGTGCAGAGGGTTCTCTGTAGTGCTGTGGTGCAGAGGGTTCTCTGTAGTGCTGTGGTGCAGAGGGTTCTCTGTAGTGCTGTAGTGCAGAGGGTTCTCTGTAGTGCTGTGGTGCAGAGGGTTCTCTGTAGTGCTGTGGTGCAGAGGGGTTCTCTGTAGTGCTGTAGTGCAGAGGGTTCTCTGTAGTGCTGTGGTGCAGAGGGGTTCTCTGTAGTGTTGTGGTGCAGAGGGTTCTCTGTCGTGCTGTGGTGCAGAGCGTTCTCTGTAGTGCTGTGGTGCAGAGGGTTCTCTGTAGTGCTGTGGTGCAGAGGGTTCTCTGTAGTGCTGTGGTGCAGAGGGTTCTCTGTAGTGCTGTGGTGCAGAGGGTTCTCTGTAGTGTTGTGGTGCAGAGGGTTCTCTGTAGTGTTGTGGTGCAGAGGGTTCTCTGTAGTGTTTTGGTGCAGAGGGGTTCTCTGTAGTGCTGTGGTGCAGAGGGTTCTCTGTAGTGCTGTGGTGCAGAGGGTTCTCTGTAGTGCTGTGGTGCAGAGGGTTCTCTGTAGTGCTGTGGTGCAGAGGGTTCTCTGTAGTGTTGTGGTGCAGAGGGTTCTCTGTAGTGCTGTGGTGCAGAGGGGTTCTCTCTAGTGTTGTGGTGCAGAGGGTTCTCTGTAGTGTTGTGGTGCAGAGGGTTCTCTGTAATTGTTGTGGTGCAGAGGGTTCTCTGTAGTGCTGTGGTGCAGAGGGGTTCTCTCTAGTGTTGTGGTGCAGAGGGGTTCTCTGTAGTGTTGTGGTGCAGAGGGGTTCTCTGTAGTGTTGTGGTGCAGAGGGTTCTCTGTAGTGCTGTGGTGCAGAGGGGTTCTCTCTAGTGTTGTGGTGCAGAGGGGTTCTCTGTAGTGTTGTGGTGCAGAGGGGTTCTCTGTAATTGCTGTGGTGCAATGGGGAGGCGGCCTCCATATGGTGTGCCTCTGCCTCTTGGGCGATGCTGCTCTCCACCTCTTCGGTAGGACTGAGAGTGTCTGTTCCTCCACTCATGAGCAGGTGCAGCATGAGTCTGGGTTTCTTGGCATCCCAGTTGTGGCCCTAAAGTCTTCGAAAGTCAAGTCAACAAACAGATCACCGACCATTTCGAATCCCACCGTACCTTCTCCACCATGCAGTCTGGTTTCCGAGCTGGTCACGGGTGCACCTCAGCCACGCCAAGGTCCTAAACGATATCATAACCGCCATCAATAAAAGACAGTACTGTTCAGCCGTCTTCATCGACCTGGCCAAGGCTTTCGACTCTGTCAATCATCTTATTCTCATTGGCAGACTCAACAGCCTTGGTTTCTCTAATGACTGCCTCGCCTGGTTCACTAACTACTTATCAGATAGATTTCAGTGTGTCAATCGGAGGGCCTGTTGTCCGGACCTCTGGCAGTCTCTATGAGGGTGCCACAGTGTTCAATTCTCGAGCCGACTCCTTTTCTCTGAATATATCAACGATGTTGCTCTAGCTGCTGGGGATTCTCTGATCCACCTCTACGCAGATGACACCATTCTGTATACATCTGGCCCTTCTTTGGACACTGTGTTAACAAACCTCCAAACGAGCTTCAACACCATACAACACTCCTTCCGTGGCCTCCAACTGCTCTTAAATGCTAGTAAAACGAAATGCGTGCTCTTCAACCGATTGTTGTTCGCACCCGCCCGCCCGACTAGCATCACTACTCTTGGCAGTTCTGACTTAGAATATGTGGACAACTACAAATACCTAAGTGTCTGGCTAGACTGTAAACTCTCCTTCCAGACTCACATTAAGCATCTCCAATCCAAAATTAAATCTAGAATCAACTTCCTATTTCGCAAAACAAAGCCTCCTTTAACTCATGCTGCTAAACATACCCTCGTAAAACTGACCATCCTACCGATCCTTGACTTTGGCGATGTCATTTACAAAATAGCCTCCAACACTCTACTCAGCAAATTGGATGCAGTCTATCACAGTGCTATCCGTTTTGTCACCAAAACCCCATATACTACCCACCCTTAGCACGCGCTCCAGCAGGCATATTTCACTGGTCTACATAGCAACACCCACCCTTAGCACGCGCTCCAGCAGGTATATTTCACTGGTCACCATAGCAACACCCACCCTTAGCACGCGCTCCAGCAGGCATATTTCACTGGTCACCATAGCAACACCCACCCTTAGCACGCGCTCCAGCAGGCATATTTCACTGGTCACCATAGCAACACCCACCCTTAGCACGCGCTCCAGCAGGTATATTTCACTGGTCACCATAGCAACACCCACCCTTAGCACGCGCTCCAGCAGGTATATTTCACTGGTCACCATAGCAACACCCACCCTTAGCACGCGCTCCAGCAGGTATATTTCACTGGTCACCATAGCAACACCCACCCTTAGCACGCGCTCCAGCAGGTATATTTCACTGGTCACCATAGCAACACCCACCCTTAGCACGCGCTCCAGCAGGCATATTTCACTGGTCACCATAGCAACACCCACCCTTAGCACGCGCTCCAGCAGGTATATTTCACTGGTCACCATAGCAACACCCACCCTTAGCACGCGCTCCAGCAGGCATATTTCACTGGTCACCATAGCAACACCCACCCTTAGCACGCGCTCCAGCAGGTATATTTCACTGGTCACCATAGCAACACCCACCCTTAGCACGCGCTCCAGCAGGCATATTTCACTGGTCACCATAGCAACACCCACCCTTAGCACGCGCTCCAGCAGGCATATCTCACTGGTCACCATAGCAACACCCACCCTTAGCACGCGCTCCAGCAGGTATATTTCACTGGCCATCCACAAAGCCAACACCTCCTTTGGCAGCCTTTCCTTCCAGGTCTGCCAATGACTGGAATGAATTGCAAAAGTCTCTGAAGCTGGAGAGAAGCCAACTCACCTCACCAACTTTAACCATCAGCTGTCAGAGCAGCTTACCGATCGCTGCAGCTGTACACAGCCCATCTGTAAATAGCCCATCCAACCAACTGCCTCATCCCTATATTTGTTTTTGTTTATCTGCTCTTTTGCACACCAGTATTTCTACTTGCACATCCTCATCTGCACATCTATCACTCCGGTGCTAAATTGTAATTACTTCGCCACTAATGGCCTATTTATTGCTTTACCTCCTTACTCCATTTGCACACACTGTATGCAGATTTTTCTATTGTGTTATTGACTGTATGTTTGTTTATTCATCTCTCCACTGGCTTCCAGTTGAAGCTCGCATCCGCTACAAGACCATGGTGCTTGCCTACGGAGCTGTGAGGGGAACGGCACCTCCGTACCTTCAGGCTCTGATCAGGCCCTACACCCAAACAAGGGCACTGCGTTCATCTACCTCTGGCCTGCTCGCCTCCCTACCTCTGAGGAAGTACAGTTCCCGCTCAGCCCAGTCAAAACTGTTCGCTGCTCTGGCACCCCAATGGTGGAACAAACTCCCTCACGACGCCAGGTCAGCGGAGTCAATCACCACCTTCCAGGAGACACCTGAAACCCCACCTCTTTAAGGAATACCTAGGATAGGATAAAGTAATCCTTCTAACCCCCCCCCCCCCCCCTTAAAAGAGTTAGATGCACTATTGTAAAGTGGTTGTTCCACTGGATATCATAAGGTGAATGCACCAATTTGTAAGTCGCTCTGGATAAGAGCGTCTGCTAAATGACTTAAATGTAAATGTAAATGTATTCCATGTGTAACTCTGTGTTGTTGTTTTTTGTCGCACTGCTTTGCTTTATCTTGGCCAGGTCGCAGTTGTAAATGAGAACTTGATCTCAACTGGCCGACCTGGTTAAATAAAGGTGAAATACAAAGAAATCTGGTGAAAATAAAACATAAAAATAAACAACAGTTAGATTTTCACTTTCTAGGTCCTCAATCACCACTTCCTGGGCAGCATTGACACATCCAATTTGAATAAGATCTGCTGATTATTCCAGCAGTGGGGCGTATTCCTTGTTAAATGTAAGATTAAATAAATCAAATAACTGCGGTATATCCACTCCAGTCAGCAGATGGCGATGTGTTTTATTTTTTTCAGGCCATGCTGCCAGTGTGACGTGTAATCTAGTGGATGGGACGCTTTTTCATCAACAACAGCGAGTCAGTCACTTCAGTAGCTTGCTAGGCGACATGGCCTAAACATTCAAGCTTTTTAGACTATTTCAGTGCGTATTTGCCTATGTGTTTTAGACATACTTCTGTTTTATAGCTAGTTGCCACATTTATTTTCATATTTACATTGTTAGTCAGGCAGATGCCTTAAATTTGCCTAGCGCTAGGCTAGTCGCTAATGCTAACTAGCTAGCTAACATCCCCGACCATGAGTTCACTATTCTACTCTCCTCCTGCTCAAGAAGAGGGGGTCTGCTGGACGGAGAAAGAGGGTCTGTGGCTGAACATTGTTGTGAAAGAGGAGAAGGAAGAAGAGGATGTTACAGTAAAACAAGAAGTAGATGATGAGGCTGTTACCCTGAAAGAAGAAGAGAAAGACACGTTCAGAGTTAAAGAGGAGGAGGAGGAGGATGTTACAGTAAAAGAAGAGGAGGATGCCGTTTTGGGAGTGAAGGAGGGAGAGATACCTGTCACATTGAAGGAGGAGAAGGAAGAACAAGAACAGGAGGAGGAGACAGGCGATCTGATTAAGACCAGTAAGTACTGTCTTAAAAACAGGAGCACAAACTATTGATGAACTGATGCGTGGTTTTAAAGCAGCGTTCTACTGAATGTTGATGCTTGAATATGTTATTATTTAATGTAGGAATTGATAACTACACTGTAAGATGTGTATACCACCAAAGAGCGGGTCACCAACAAAACCTTAACAATGGATTTACACGCAAATTCACAACTTTAATGTCACTCGGAATTGACAAACAAGATATAAATGACAGGGGATGTGTGTTGCTATAGTAACCCGTGGGGGGTGATGTGTGCTGCTATAGTAACCCGTGGGGGAAGTGAACACCCAGACAGTGGACATCTTTGAAAACAAAACCAGGAAGCTACTTCATCGTTACCCAGAAAGGATTTGATGTTGAGATTAAAAACGGCTGCATTGGCCCTTTAATGTAGGATACATACGGCTTCTTATGTGTTTTATTTATCCAACATAACTACCTTACCGTGAATGATTTCAATTAGAATAGTCAACAAAAAATAAAATAAACTTAGACTACATACACCCTTCTAGCTAGCTGACC
Organism: Salvelinus alpinus; assembly: GCF_045679555.1. Lineage (NCBI taxonomy): Eukaryota > Metazoa > Chordata > Actinopteri > Salmoniformes > Salmonidae > Salvelinus > Salvelinus alpinus. The sequence goes on along the minus strand of NC_092087.1, from coordinate 114,342,777 downwards.
ACCGATTTTCATTGCAATTCTTGTAAGTTAAATTAGGTTATGAGAGTTTTATTATAAAATTTGACTGTGTGAAAGACCACAGTTAATTAATATCCAACTTTTAACCTCTGAAATATAGCTAACGGGTTTGCTAATGTTGCTAGTTTAATGTAGTTGCTAAATGTTGATAGAACTGCTTAGTAACCAAAAAGGAAAGAAATTGTAAGTGTTAGATAATACATATCACGAAAACAGTTGAATGTTGTCAAGCTATAGATAGATAATAGAGCTCAGCCTAAAACATGACATTATCTATTATTATAGAGCTCTGCTCAGCCTGTAAACATGACATTATCTATTATTATAGAGCTCTGCTCAGCCTGTAAACATGACATTATCTATTATTATAGAGCTCTGCTCAGCCTGTAAACATGACATTATCTATTATTATAGAGCTCTGCTCAGCCTGTAAACATGACATTATCTATTATTATAGAGTTCTGCTCAGCCTGTAACCATGACATTATCTATTATTATAGAGCTCTGCTCAGCCTGTAACCATGACATTATCTATTATTATAGAGCTCTGCTCAGCCTATAACCATGACATTATCTATTATTATAGAGCTCTGCTCAGCCTAAAACATGACATTATCTATTATTATAGAGCTCTGCTCAGCCTGTAAACATGACATTATCTATTATTATAGAGCTCTGCTCAGCCTGTAAACATGACATTATCTATTATTATAGAGCTCTGCTCAGCCTGTAAACATGACATTATCTATTATTATAGAGCTCTGCTCAGCCTGTAAACATGACATTATCTATTATTATAGAGTTCTGCTCAGCCTGTAACCATGACATTATCTATTATTATAGAGCTCTGCTCAGCCTGTAACCATGACATGATCTATTATTATAGAGCTCTGCTCAGCCTATAAACATGACATTATCTATTATTATAGAGCTCTGCTCAGCCTGTAAACATGACATTATCTATTATTATAGAGCTCTGCTCAGCCTGTAACCATGACATTATCTATTATTATAGAGCTCTGCTCAGCCTATAAACATGACATTATCTATTATTATAGAGCTCTGCTCAGCCTATAAACATGACATTATCTATTATTATAGAGCTCTGCTCAGCCTGTAAACATGACATTATCTATTATTATAGAGCTCTGCTCAGCCTGTAACCATGACATTATCTATTATTATAGAGTTCTGCTCAGCCTGTAACCATGACATTATCTATTATTATAGAGCTCTGCTCAGCCTGTAACCATGACATTATCTATTATTATAGAGCTCTGTTCAGCCTGTAACCATGACATTATCTATTATTATAGAGCTCTTATTATGACATCATGACATTCCCTGAGAGATTAGATTTGGAGCTCTACATCATTCGTTTTTAAATCTCACCGTCACGAAGTATATTTTTAATGATGCAATGTTGTGAAGACTGACCTCAGGTTATTGAGGGATCTAGTCTAGAATAAACCTCATAGGAAGACAATTTTATTTAATACAGGCTTCATTCAGGTCTCTCTGTTTAACTAAATAATCTGTTTGTCTTTTGGCAGGAGAGAGATCAGACTCTGACAGCGGGAAGAGTTCCTCAGAGGAAACAGACCCAGAGACGCCTATCCAACACCACTGCTCCCACTGTGGAAAGAGTTTTAGGTGGTCAAGGAGTCTGAAAACGCATGAGAGAACACACACAGGAGAGAAGCCTTTCCAACATACTAATACACAGGAGGAGAAGACATACCACTGCTCTCATTGTGAAAATACATTTTCCCAGTCAGAGGACCTGAAATCACATGAGAGAATCGAGAGGCTGTGTTCTGACTTATGTTTCTGACTGAGAATTTGTGAATTTGAAATACATTCTGTATACCGCTAAAATCTAGAATGCCATGTAAAAACAAGATGACATTGTAATGTTTTTAAAATGGTATAACTTCCTTTATTTTTGCTGGACCCCAGGAAGAGTAGCTGCTGCCTTGGCAGGAACTAATGGGGATCCATAATAAACCCCAGGAAGAGTAGCTGCTGCCTTGGCAGGAACTAATGGGGATCCATAATAAACCCCAGGAAGAGTAGCTGCTGCCTTGGCAGGAACTAATGGGGATCCATAATAAACCCCAGGAAGAGTAGCTGCTGCCTTGGCAGGAACTAATGGGGATCCATAATAAACCCCAGGAAGAGTAGCTGCTGCCTTGGCAGGAACTAATGGGGATACATAATAAACCCCAGGAAGAGTAGCTGCTGCCTTGGCAGGAACTAATGGGGATACATAATACACCCCAGGAAGAGTAGCTGCTGCCTTGGCAGGAACTAATGGGGATCCATAATAAATCCCAGGAAGAGTAGCTGCTGCCTTGGCAGGAACTAATGGGGATCCATAATAAACCCCAGGAATAGTAGCTGCTGCCTTGGCAGGAACTAATGGGGATACATAATAAACCCCAGGAAGAGTAGCTGCTGCCTTGACAGGAACTAATGGGGATCCATAATAACCCCCAGGAAGAGTAGCTGCTGCTTTGGCAGGAACTAATGGGGATCCATTATAAACCCCAGGAAGAGTAGCTGCTGCCTTGGCAGGAACTAATGGGGATCCATAATAAACCCCAGGAAGAGTAGCTGCTGCCTTGGCAGGAACTAATGGAGATCCATAATAAATACAAATACTTGTATCAATATATTTGTGTCTCTTTACTCTCGGATTCTAAAATGCTAATTAGCATCAAAGTAGACGACATGCAAGACTACAAATCCCTGCAAGCTCCTGCATGTCATCTCTAGCCTACACCTTTCACAGAACAGTTCACAGAATTGTCCATTGAAATAAATATAGACAATTTAATCATTGCTACATAAAGGCCTGATTGGTTGTCCTTCTGGAAGGTTCTCCCATCTCCACAGAAGAACTCTGGAGCTCTGTCAGAGTGAACATCGGGTTCTTGTTCACCTTCCTGACCAAGGCCCTTCTCCCCCGATTTCTCAGTTTGGCCGGGCGGCCAGCTCTAGGAAGAGTCTTGGTGGTTCCAAACTTCTTCCATTTAAGAATGATGGAGGCCACTGTGTTCTTGGGGACCTTCAATGCTGCATACATTTTTTGGTACCTTTCCCCAGATCTGTGCCTCGACACAGTCCTGTCTCAGAGCTCTATGGACAATTCCTTTGACCTCATGGCTTGGTTTTTGCTCTGACATGCATTGTGAACTGTGGGACCTTATATAGACAGGTCTGTGCCTTTCCAAATCATCTCCAATCAATTGAATTTACCACAGGTGGACTCCAATCAAGTTGTAGAAACATCTCAAGGATGATCAATGGAACCAGGATGCATCTGAGCTCAATTTCGAGTCTCATAGCAAAGGGTCTGAATACTTAAATACATTTGCAAAAATTTGAAAAAAAATGTTTTTGGTTTGTCATTATGGGGTATTGTGATGTCATTTTGGGGTATTGTGTGTAGATTGATGAGGGGGAATAATTATTCAATTTTAGAATAAGGCTGTAACGTAACAAAATGTGGAAAAGTGAAGGGGTCTGAATACTTAACGAATGCACTGTATACCTCTGGCAGAGTTTTCTACCATTGGCAGTTTTGTACACAGTCACGTGATACGTTAGGTATAGAAATGTCCAATCATAGGAGAGTACATGGGAGGCACTATACTGTGTGTCTGCAGGTGTCTATCTGGTCAAAACCACTGATACAGGTGCCCCTCCACCCTCTGGTGGGATGAATCATGTCTACAGAGAAACCTAGATTCAAATACTTAGATGTGTGTGTATTGGGTATATGTTGTGAAATGGTTAGATATTACTTGTTAGATATTACTGCACTGTCGGAGCTAGAACCACAAGCATTTCACTACACCCGCAATAACATCTGCTAAACACGTGTATGTGACCAATAAAATGTGATTTGATTTTGATTTGAAATAAATGTCCTATTTATCAAAGGTGCTTTTGGCTGGGGTCAAAATGACTCCATAGGATTTGAATTTGTTAAAAGTCCATTTTGATACAGAAACACTAAACCATGATTTAGATGTATTAACAACCATTTGATTGTGGGTGTAAAGCTTGTTTTAAATTCTCACTCATTAAACACGAATCAATCAACACATGCTTCTCTTTGAACGACTTTATATGATATTAAACCTTTATGAAATAAATGAAAAATAAACGTTTGGTTCCTCAACTGCGTTTCCCACTCCAGTCAGCAGATGGCGATGTGCGTCTTTTAGGTTCAGGTGACGCTACCAGTGTGACGTATAATCTAGTGGACGTGACGCTCCTTCAACAACAACAGCTAGTCAGACACCTCGGTAGCTTTCTAGCAAACATAGCAACAATATTCACGCTCTTTACACTGTTTTGGTGTATATTAGTCGCTGTGTATTAAACACACTTCTGTCGTATGTACACGTTGTTTGTCAGCTAGCTGGTTTGCTAAGTTAGCTTAGAACTAGGCTAGTCGCTAATGCTAGCTAGCTAACATCTCCGACCATGAGTTCACTAAGCTACTCTCCTCCTGCCAAAGAAGAGGAAGAGGTCTGCTGGACGGAGAAAGAAGCTTTTGTGAAAGAGGAGGACGAAGAGGAGGCTGTTTCAATACAAAAACAAGTAGAGGGTGAGGCTGTTACCGTGAAAGAGGAAGAGAAAGACGTTTCAGTGAAAGAAGAGGAAGACGCGTTCAGAGTGAAAGAGGAGGAGGAGGAAGAGGAGGCTGTTACAATATTAAAACACGTAGAGGGTGAGGCTGTTACCATGAAAGAAGAAGAGAAAGACGTTTCAGTGAAAGAGGAGGAAGTTACAGTAAAAGGAGAGGAGGATGCAGTTTTTGGAGTGAAAGAGGAGGAGGAAGAGATGACTGTCACATTGGAGGAAGAAGAGGAGGTTGGAGATCTGTTTAACCCCAGTAAGTACCGTCTCTGCAGTCGTTGAACCAATATGCAGTAAAGGGGTTCTACACTTTAATGTTGTTCTGTAGGAATGGCTGAAGCTACACTGTAACGTGTAGAACATCAAGAGTGGACCATCAACAAAACGTTAACAATTGATCAAATGCATCCAATGACAATGCCTGAAATACTGCCGTCCTCAATATCTCCTATTAGCTTAGCCCAATATGTAGTCTTAAAGGGGCAATCAGGAGTTGTTACATCCATTTTGGGACTTATACATTAATGATATGTACCCATTGTTTCTTGAAGAAATCACTTATAAATGCCTCATGAGCTTTGTTCAATTGTCGTACCCCATCAGAACCCAAAAATATACGCTTTTTTTACTCCAATGTTTATCAGTAAATGTGTAAACAAACACTGTATATCCTCAACATGATTAATTGATTTAATTGAGTCTCAAGCATTTCTAAAACATTTAACATTTTCATTTAATTCTTTTAAAAAATCTAATTTAGAATAAGTAACGTAACAGAATGACTCGGGAGCCAGAGATCAAGATAGCCTAACCATCAGAAAAAAACTCTTCCTCCTCCCGCTGCTGCTGGCCTTCGTAAATTCTGATGTTATGCTCCTATAGTTTCTGGTAATAGGCTACACCAGCAGTCGGCAACCTTTTCCATTCCATCCATCCTTTGGGTTCCTTTTGGCAAACTCCAAGCAGGCTGTCATGTGTCTTTTACTGAGGAGTGGCTTCCGTCTGGCCACTCTACCATAAAGGCCTGATTGTTGGAGTGCTGCAGAGATGGTTGTCCTTCTGAAAAGTTTTCCCATCTCCACAGAGGAACTCTGGAGCTCTGTCAGAGTGACCATCAGGTTTTTGGTCACCTCCCTGACCAAGGCCCTTCTCCCCCAATTGCCCAGTTTGGCCAGGTGACTAGGAAGAGTATTACATTTAAAAATGATGGAGGCCACTGTGTTCTTGGGGACCTTCAATGCTGCAGAATTGTTTTGGTACCCTTCCCCAGATCTGTGCCTCGACATAATCCTGTCTTGGAGCTCTACGGACAATTCCTTCGACCTCATAGCTTGGTTTTTTCTCTGACATGCACTGTCAACTGTGGGACCTTATATAGACAGGTGTGTGCCTTCCAAATCCTATCCAATCAATTGAATTTACCACAGGTGGACTCTGAACAAGTTGTAGATACATCTCAAGGATGATTAATGGAAAAAAGATGCACCTGAAAGCAATTTTGAGTCTCATAGCAAAGGGTCTGAATACTTATGTAAATAAGGTATTTCTGTTTTTTTACCTGTTTTCACTTTGTCGTTATGGGCTATTGATGACATCCCTCTGAAACAAGATAGCCTAACCATCAGAAAAACTTCTTCTTTAGCCTACTCCTCCCGCTGCTGCTGGCCTTCGTAAATTCTGATGTTATGCTCCTATAGTTTCTGATAATAGACTACACCAGCAGTCGTTATGCTCCTATAGTTTCTAGTAATAGACTACACCAGCAGTCGTTATGCTCCTTTAGTTTCTGGTAATAGGCTACACCAGCAGTCGTTATGCTCCTATAGTTTCTGGTAATAGACTACACCAGCAGTCGTTATGCTCCTATAGTTTCTGGTAATAGGCTACACCAGCAGTCGTTATGCTCCTATAGTTTCTGGTAATAGGCTACACCAGCAGTCGTTATGCTCCTATAGTTTCTGGTAATAGGCTACACCAGCAGTCGTTATGCTCCTATAGTTTCTGGTAATAGGCTACACCAGCAGTCGTTATGCTCCTATAGTTTCTGGTAATAGGCTACACCAGCAGTCGTTATGCTCCTATAGTTTCTGGTAATAGGCTACACCAGCAGTCGTTATGCTCCTATAGTTTCTGGTAATAGGCTACACCGGCAGTCGTTATGCTCCTATAGTTTCTGGTAATAGGCTACACCGGCAGTCGTTATGCTCCTATAGTTTCTGGTAATAGGCTACACCGGCAGTCGTTATGCTCCTATAGTTTCTGGTAATAGGCTACACCAGCAGTCGTTATGCTCCTATAGTTTCTGGTAATAGGCTACACCAGCAGTCGTTATGCGCCTATAGTTTCTGGTAATAGGCTACACCAGCAGTCGTTATGCTCCTATAGTTTCTGGTAATAGGCTACACCAGCAGTCGTTATGCTCCTATAGTTTCTGGTAATAGGCTACACCAGCAGTCGTTATGCTCCTATAGTTTCTGGTAATAGGCTACACCAGCAGTCGTTATGCTCCTATAGTTTCTGGTAATAGGCTACACCAGCAGTCGTTATGCTCCTATAGTTTCTGGTAATAGGCTACACCGGCAGTCGTTATGCTCCTATAGTTTCTGGTAATAGGCTACACCGGCAGTCGTTATGCTCCTATAGTTTCTGGTAATAGGCTACACCGGCAGTCGTTATGCTCCTATAGTTTCTGGTAATAGGCTACACCAGCAGTCGTTATGCTCCTATAGTTTCTGGTAATAGGCTACACCAGCAGTCGTTATGCTCCTATAGTTGCTGGTAATAGAATACACCAGCAGTCGTTATGCTCCTATAGTTTCTGGTAATAGGCTACACCAGCAGTCGTTATGCTCCTATAGTTTCTGGTAATAGGCTACACCAGCAGTCGTTATGCTCCTATAGTTTCTGGTAATAGGCTACACCAGCATTCGTTTTGCTCCTTTAGTTTCTGGTAATAGATTACACCAGCAGTCGTTATGCTCCTATGGTTTCTGGTAATAGATTAAACCAGCAGTCGTTATGCTCCTATGGTTTCTGGTAATAGACTACACCAGCAGTCATTATGCTCCTATGGTTTCTGGTAATAGTCTACACCAGCAGTCGTTATACTCCTATGGTTTCTGGTAATAGGCTACACCAGCAGTCGTTATGCTCCTATGGTTTCTGGTAATAGGCAACACCAGCAGTCGTTATGCTCCTATAGTTTCTGGTAATAGGCTACACCAGCAGCCGTTATGCTCCTATAGTTTCTGGTAATAGACTACACCAGCAGTCGTTCTGCTCCTTTAGTTTCTGGTAATAGATTACAGCAGTCGTTATGCTCCTATAGTTTCCGGTAATAGACTACACCAGCAGTCGTTATGCTCCTTTAGTTTCTGGTAATAGGCTACACCAGCAGTCGTTATGCTCCTATGGTTTCTGGTAATAGGCTACACCAGCAGTTGTTATGCTCCTATAGTTTCTGGTAATAGGCTACACCAGCAGTCGTTATGCTCCTATAGTTTCTGGTAATAGGCTACACCAGCAGTCGTTATGCTCCTATAGTTTCTGGTAATAGACTACACCAGCAGTCGTTATGCTCCTATAGTTTCTGGTAGTAGGCTACACCAGCAGTCGTTATGCTCCTATGGTTTCTGGTAATAGGCAACACCAGCAGTCGTTATGCTCCTATAGTTTCTGGTAATAGGCTACACCAGCAGCCGTTATGCTCCTATAGTTTCTGGTAATAGACTACACCAGCAGTCGTTCTGCTCCTTTAGTTTCTGGTAATAGATTACAGCAGTCGTTATGCTCCTATAGTTTCCGGTAATAGACTACACCAGCAGTCGTTATGCTCCTTTAGTTTCTGGTAATAGGCTACACCAGCAGTCGTTATGCTCCTATGGTTTCTGGTAATAGGCTACACCAGCAGTTGTTATGCTCCTATAGTTTCTGGTAATAGGCTACACCAGCAGTCGTTATGCTCCTATAGTTTCTGGTAATAGGCTACACCAGCAGTCGTTATGCTCCTATAGTTTCTGGTAATAGACTACACCAGCAGTCGTTATGCTCCTATAGTTTCTGGTAGTAGGCTACACCAGCAGTCGTTATGCTCCTATGGTTTCTGGTAATAGGCTACACCGGCAGTCAGCAACCTTTCTCCATTTGGTGCCAAGTTTTCTGACCATTTCTACTGATCTGGTGCCAGTTGTGATTTTCATATTCACATTTTACTGGAACAGTTTCATTTATAATTGTCTTTGTATCTCAACATCATTCTCTGTGGTTAATCTACATTCTATTTAAATTAAAATTATAAAGAAACATTTGTATTGACATTGCTAAGTTTAAAAAAAATAACCTACATAAAGCCCAATTGTTTTCCAATTGCTAAGTAAAAAAAAAAAAAGAAAACTACATAAAGCCAACAAAAATTGTTATAGTTATAGCTTGTAACATTGTATAAAATATTCTGGGCCCTCAGTTTCCCGCGCCAGTGAGTTCGGGACAGCCACAGCTGTTGGCTATTTGTGCAAAGGATAATAAGTAATCGGGTGTTTTATGACATTTCCACTGGATCAGAGCATTACATTTTTCCACACAATACCTGTTTGGCCCCACCCTTTCCTGGGTTAGCGAAGAGCGGTATTAAATTAAATTTAAGGAATAAATCCGAGCCTCACGCTCATCACCTGTGGATGGCGGTGGTGTCATATGATGAACTTCAACTTAAATACTGGATCTTGCTGTTGGACAGTTTTTTTTATTATGAAATGCACTCGAACTATGTATCATTTAGTGTCTCTTTATGTTACGCTGGGAAAACAGTTTTCATGGGCACAGAAATCCTAAATAATTTCAGAGTTTGCTAAATCCAATGGTTCTAACCGAGAGCCACCTTAACTTTATTGACAACACCCAAGTGGATACTGTCATGAACGCGGTTCTTCAATAATTACACATCATTCTTAATACTGTAGCTGTTTAGTTAGTCACATGTTCAACTATCATCAGCTGATCCAGGAAATTCTTTTCTGAATGACAGTCACATGACAAACATCACGACATGCAACAACAACCAAAGTGCTTCTTCATTCATTACTGTGGTAAAGACAGTTATGCCGTGCTCCACGTTGGATCCAACATCCCTAACAAATTGATGTTTATAATGTGTTATTGTCAGCTTGATTTACAGTAGGATCTCGTTAGTCTGTTTGAACACAGAGATACTTAGCTCATAATGTGTAGAGAACTGTTCCTTGATGGATAGGCTATTGTACAACACACAGAGCTATTTTTCCTTTATTTGTTGTTAGGTGAAGTTATGGGCCAATTTGGCAAACAGTGTACAAACCCTCATTGTCAGGCTGATGGAAAAGCTAGACAAAGAGCATTTTACTGGTTGAAGGGTTTTTTAAGTACAAAGCAGTTGATTTGCGATGATGACACAAACATATTATAAGCAGGACATTCAAACGAGCCTTACAATTATAATCAAAAGTAGTGTGAAATGCACCCATAAGCAACCTGGAAATGGAGGATACTCCCCTGAGTTTTCCCCTAATCACATTCAGAATACTTTGTGAAAAACTAAAATCTTTGCTCACCATTTTGGCTCCAGGCAGATATACTACATACAATTTTAGCAAACACAGAAAGGGGCCTATATTGGAGACCAAAGTCGTCTGGCACAATGCTTAGAGTTTCAACAACATGAATAACTTATTTCAAGTCTACACGCTTAGATGTTACTACTAATGTGAAAACAAGACAAAATATGACTGTTCTT